>NW_010336616.1:22244-30445 GCF_000700745.2 Antrostomus carolinensis
GGATCCCAGGGTTATCCAGGACACCTGTGTGGAGGTAGCAGACATTCCACACCACATCATGTTGCTGCATCAGAGGCTGAGGCCCAGCCATCTTTATTTTGGGACACCTTTTATGACACTAAACACCTCTGTTTAAGTAAGTAAATTCCTCATAGTTTAGGTGCTGTCTGTTTTAGGATGAAATTAATAATTCTTTAGGCTGCACTGACTGTCTTGACTTGATTTCCATCAGCTCTCATGAGAGTTTAGATAGACAGTGCACATATTGTATCCCATGTATAGACATTAAACGTTGATGTCATAGCCAGCAAGCTGAATCCTGTCGTAAGGCACTGTATGCTGTGGGCAAGCCATAACCATGTATTTTCAGCTTTTTATTATTCATTGGCAGATTGTCTGGTTTGTGAATAAGTTGTTTTACAGGTGAAGACATACTGAAGCATCCTCCTTTTGGAGAAAGCTGCGGTCCCTCAGACTGTATCACTTTGATTTCAACCCCATAGAAGGTGGGACAGTACAGCTCTAGGACCTGAGCTACATGTTTGTTCACTGCTGTACCCAAGGAAATAAAGCCCCTACAGAATCAAAGAAGATGGAGAACATGGTTCAGAGACAATAGAGGTGGGTTTCATCTCACTTAAGCTAGTTGTTAGAGAGAAACAGATCCTACATGCACCACCATGGTCAGCTATTAGCTGCACTGAGTCAGCTCTCCATCATCATTTAGTCATTTTGCAATGATGCACCATTTAGTCATTATGCAAGTCGTTATGCCCTAAGAAGTTCCTTCAAAATCAAACTGTCTTCCCAGCTCGAGCAAAAAGCCAGTTTTCTCTGTTTTCTTTTTCTGGCTTGACCCTCTAACTCCACAGCTGCCTCTGATTTCTTCTGTAGTCTTCACATTAGTCCTCTCAACCTTTCTACTACTACACGCAACTCTTTCCTGTTTTGATGACTATTTTATTCTGGCCTTTTAGGGCTGAGGTTCCCAAAATGGCCACGCAAACTTCTAAAAGGACTGTGTCTATACTGCAGGACATTGTGCTGCATGGCATTAGGTAATTAAGGCTGACTCCTAACTCTGCCTTGGTAGAATTTTTTTCACTTAGCCTGGTTTGAATTAGATTTTTACCTCTGTGATTGACTTTGACTATTTCCAAATAAGTTCCATGCAGGGAATGTTTTTTAATTAGTTAAATCTTTCAATTTAAAAATTAATCTTAAAAAACTGAGCTCAGACACAAAGGTTCCCTAGGACAAAGGAAAAATAAGAGTTTGGTAGCACTCTCTGTATCCTAGAGCTGTATAAGTTTTTTCATAGTTAATTTAGAAACAGGTGTTCTTTTAACTTCAGTCTACAGTATTTGCATAGCCAGGATGAACACAGTAGACAAGTAGATAAGTAGATTTTTTTAGAACAGGAGAAAAAAAAAATCTCTTGGAGTGACCTTTTGAAGTATTTCATGTTCAGG
This sequence comes from Antrostomus carolinensis, assembly GCF_000700745.2. NCBI lineage: Eukaryota > Metazoa > Chordata > Aves > Caprimulgiformes > Caprimulgidae > Antrostomus > Antrostomus carolinensis. The sequence continues at coordinate 23,717 of NW_010336616.1, forward strand.
TTTGATGCATAATCAGGGATAAACATGAACTACTCTCATATTCTTTATCGCATCATTTAAGGGGAAACATATAAAATGCCAACTAATTGCATCTGTGCCAAAATGTAATTTTATATTCCCTGTTTAGTAAAGATAGAATAATAATTTCTCTGTTCTCTCCAAAAGAAATTTGATGACAGAGCAGGAATCAATGAACAAATCGATATATAACCATCTTCACTAGTAGTTTAAGAGGAACTTCTGGCAGTCCTTATGCAAAAACCAGTACACTCTACCTGGTTCAAAGTTCAAAAGCAAACTTACTTTACTTGAGAATTATTGATTTGAAAAAGTCTCTGGATGTCTCAAAGGAAACTCAAGGAAGTCAAATAATGTATGATCAGCAAAGTTGGGTAACTGAGAGGGGAGAGAAAACAGAGCTTCCAGCACAATGGAAATAAATTATTAGCCACCTACTGTGGCCTGTGAAGCTGGCAGGAGCTAAGAGAGGAGATCAAAAACATGAGATAGAGTGAGACGCTTCTGTACTTGCATAAATAAAGTGATGTCCACTGCAACATGACTTTATGGTTTTAAGGAAAGAGAAAAAAGGGTTTAGGCAAAAGTAGTAGAGATACTGAAAATTTGAGTGGGAGGTATTGTATCTCACAGAGCCTTACCTAAAAAATGAAATCAAACTGACCAGCGTAGCAGCATTGCTCAGTACAGGTGAGGTGTCTGAATGCTGAATAACGATTACCAGTGACATTACAGTTAGGTGCTTATTTGGATGATGGCACAAGATATGTTGTATCAACAAATTCACAGCCAGTAGTGAAGCAGGAAGATGAGGACATAAAAATAACACAGCTTCAAAGATTCACATGTGGGCAGAATGTCATAAATGAACGTTCAACTGCAACTATTTCCAAAACAATATCTGAGGACCCTGAAAGATCACTTTACCAGATAATCTCCTCAGTACAGAGACCTTGTTTTCTTAGGTGTTTGTATCAAATGGAGAAAAATGCAATCTTAATCCTGAACTGAAGTGTGGCAGTAAAAATACTTAAAAATATTAACAACAGCAACCTTGACTCAGGAGGATAGATAATGTTGAATGATAATAAAAATGCCAAGCTGGTCATGTCATGAGTAGCAAATCCATAAATGTGTGATCTGAATAGTATTCATCTGAAGGAAGAAATTGAGGCAAACTTGAGAAAACATAATTAGAGAGTAATTAAACCCTACATATAAGATATATAGATAGATAAAAATATTGTAATTAAAAAACCTCACTGTTTTACATTTCCTCTCTTAGAAGAAATATGTGAATCTACTATATAAACTTTAAAGCTTTTACTTCACTGGTGGTTAAAAAACACTCAAGCAGCCAGGCAAAAATGAACACCAGGTGAAAGGCTGGGGAGCTGGCAGAGAGCTCATCCCCTCCCTTAGGATGCATTGCCAAGGGAGGCAGGAGGGAGACAGTGCAGAGGAAGGTACAACCAGCCTCTTCTTCCCTTGTGAGCCATTCAGGAGGGTGCAGGTTGAAGCAAGCCTTGCTTTCTGCCTTGCATACCTCATGTCCTACATGCCGGGAATCTCAGTCAGGCAACAGAGTCTAAGTCAGGGGCTGAGTGCCAGTGCAGGCTATTCATGATAGATCCATCTAGTTTATCATTTTGGCGTTATTTTAAACACAGCTGGCAAGAAAATGCTGCAGAACCCTTGTTGTGCTAATTGGCTTTTTCTACCAGGGTGATCCCCATTTATAAAATGTGGTTTCCATAATAACCCAGTGAATAATCTCTGGGAAAAAAAGCACATCCCTCTCATGCATGAGAATCAGCCATCAAAGCAGAAGGTGAAGTTTGATGAAGTCAGCCTGAAAAGCATAATGAGTATAACACTGCATCAGCAAGGTTTCCTCGAGGAGATAACTACGGTCAGAAAATCATTATACCAGTTGCTGTTAATAAGAGAGGAAGAATGATTCACAAACAAGTCGTGTAACTTGCCTACAAGAGCACTGCGGGGAGGAGTCCTGTTACTCATTACGCTGTGTGTCAGAAGCGCAGCAGAACAATGCCCATGACGTCTTGGGTGGCCAAATGTTTCTTACATTGTTTTCACATTTATTGTGCACTTGAAATTTTCCCAGAAAAGAAAGGAAGTATTTGGGCCTGCCTGTAAGAGGCTTACTCCCTATATAAATTATATGACATGCACTTCAATTACACATAAGTGCATATATACACCTTCACCACTGCACAGAACACAGGTGAAAGCATCCATTTTCAGCACTCTTGCTGCTTATCATTCAGAAGAGGGGTAGGAAGAATACTTTGGCTTATAGCATGGTTGTGCCCTATTCCTTTTATTTGTATTTAATTTTGCAGGGACAAGGTTCATTTTGTGCACAGTCCCAAAAAGGAAAACTCTTTTATTCTGCAATTTATTATTATAAATGCATGTGGAGTATGTCATATGGTTTTTCAGGCTGCATGGAATGAAGTGAAAAGGAGTTTTCAATCTTTTAATGCTCCATGCTTGTGGAAGAGGCATAAGAAAATGGTCCATGGGGATCCTATATTATTATCTGAAGGATTTTTAGTTTTCAGGACTGGTCAGGTTTTATGACTGGCATGTTTCCGAGAATGCACCTCTCAAGCACTGAGGTTTATAATGATTTCTCCTTACGCTATTTATCTCGCTTTTCCAGTTGCACTGCATTTATCCTCGCACAAACAGAAGCATGACAGGAGAGGATACGTCAAAGAGATTCTGCCCAACAGAGGAACATGGATTTCCTGCTCCCCTCCCTGAAGGATATTTTCAGGAAGATGCAAGGTTTTGCCATGCACAAATATATTAGCAGTGCAAAGCAAAAAGGAAAGGCTGTGACATTTGCTGAAGTTCTACTAAACTAACTTGGGTTTTGTATAGAGGGTGAGAAGGATTTCGAGCCTGGCACTTTGCCCTAAAATGCACACATTTTACAGGCTGCCCTCTGTGCTTCCCAGTAACTTCTCTTCCATCTACTGCAAACCAGAAAATAATTTCCTCTCAATTAAAAACTGAAAATACAAAACAGTTGATGCTGATCTGATTTTTGCAAAATCTAGGCTTGCTGGATTATTTGCTCCCTCTGTTTTTCTTTAGCTACATAACACAGGAGTTATTTTCAGCATCTCTCTGCTGGAACACTGGCTGAGTAAATAATAGAAATATTTACCAGCAATTGCAATTCCTTTAAACACTCACACAACAGATTTTTGAACACAACATTTGAGAAGGTGACACTTGTTTATGCAAGGATATATCCATTCTGAGACAGGATATGGGACTTAACAAAAAGTTATTATACAATGTGATGGCAGTGAAAGGCAGTTGAACAGTCTACTAAATAGTCAAATGTTGGATCTTACTTGATTTTTTCCAAGTCAGAAAAAAACACCAGGTATTTTAAAACTTTAGATCTACCTTTAGGAACAGGTATAATCCTAGATGGGGAACAGAGAAGACAGTATTTTTTACAAAAAAGGTTGCAAAAATATTTTCAAATGGATTTTCAAAGGTACCAAAGGAGTTAGGTGCTCAAACCTTATGGGTTGGCACAAGTAGATTCGGTAAGCCTCTTTGCAAATCACAGCTGTAATATCCATAAAAGAACTATTTTGCAGCCAAGGCACTTGACTGGAACTCAGTCTCAGACCTGAGATTCATGTCTGACTCTGTGTGACTTTTCAAACCACTTGCCCTCTCTATGCCTTGATTTCTCTTTCTGTGAAGCAGTACTGAGGCATTCCTCAGCTACAAAGAGGAGTGCTAAGGATGCAGTCATTGTAATGCTGGAGGGACACACATTTATTTAATTTAGAGTAATTTTCCACAACTGGAAGTAAGGAGTGGGATTAGACATAGAATTTACTATATATGCATAGATGAAAATACATAATGTTAATTACTCAGAAGAAAAAGAAATCAAGCAGGATTTACTGCTTCCCTGGTAAAAATATAACATAGAAGATAGTTCCTCAGAACTTTAAATAAGGAAAATGTTTCCTCCTAAACAGGAAAAAAATTAGTAATTATTATGTTGAAATAGCTTCACTCTATGAAGAACTAACGTTATTAAAAAGAGGCAGGAACATAGACAAAATGGGAAGGTGCATGATGTCAAACAGTATTACCACAGTGTGAGACTGGTCACAGAAGCAATGCCTGGCTGCGTGGTACCACTGTCATCAGGGCTGAGCAAGCCCATCACGCCAATAAAGTAACTGAAATTGGAGACAGTCTCATCTGCAGACTAAGCTAAACATGAGCTACAACTTCAGGTCTCTTAATTGTGCTGCGACGCCAAGCTTTTGGCTTCAAAAACCTAAAAGGTGCAGATCTGCCTGATAGTGGGTGCTTCAGGTGGAAGTGGGGATGACTCTGCCCAGCTACCTCCTGGGTCTCCCAGCAAGCAGATGTTGAGAGGCCACCTTCAGGGCCCTCTGCACAAGATTGCACCATCACTCACTCTCCAGCTGGCTAACCCAACTCATCCACTCACCAAGAGAGGGTATTTTTCCTCGGGGAGGCTAGCCCTGGTGCTGACATGCAGTGCGGGATACTTTCAAAACCCACGAGTTATTTACAAAGAAAAGCAAAGAGGCTTCCTTTTACCCTGTTAGTTCTGGCTGGTTATACACCTTGGTGTTCTGGTTTTCTTCAGGCAGATCCTGGGCTCTTCTCTAAGCTGCTTGGGTAGCAAAACTGAGGAGAAGGCAGTGCAGCAGTGCCTCTGCCTTCCCTACTACTGACACAAGGGTTGTCACTTGCCACAGTGTCACTGAGGCTATAGTTCTCCTGGTACCTTCAGTAGGTCTTTCCCTGGATTCTTCAGTGGAAAATATGTAGAAATCTATTCAAGAGAAAAGCTGCAGAAAAGCAGCCCACAGGAGCAACCCCTTGGGAAAGTCAATGCAAAACCACTGCAACCACTCAAGGTTCCCTAGTGCTTCTGCTCCATTAGTCTCCTCTACTTGAGTCAGTTACACCCCAACACAATGGAAAGTTCTCCTAAAATTTCGCTTGACATACTCATCACACAGCTCATATACTCTTTCATTTTTTCACAGTCTTCTGGACTACATTAAAATAACTCAGCTTCACTGGGGACATCTCTGATTACTCACTTTTACTTTAGATCCTAATTTGTCTTCAGAGAGGAAAAGGGTTCAAGCTTGAAATCTGAGTCTTTGGGGAGTCTTTGGGACTTGAACTGCCTTATTAAGTAAATGATCCTGTAACCCCAGCTTTTCTCCAGAGGAGACATGGGGCTTGCCATGGTTGACTTACTGTCACCTGCTTTGGTGTCCTACTCTGCCTCAACACCATGTCTCCAAAATTACAACAGCTGAAACAAAAGCAAAAGGGAAATCATGCCAGTTTGCACTGTCTCCACACTAACCTGTATTTTAAATATCTTTGTCTCTGCAAGAGATATAGGTCATTCCTCCAGATCCCTCTTTAAGTGCAGTGTGTTATATTTCAAAGTCATGTTAGGCTTTCTTCCTGTCTCTGGTGTTCAAACAGGATGAATCTGCATAAAAGGATGTCCACAAATGAGAAAATAGAACCAGGTCTACTGATACCTTTAGCTTGTGCAAGAGAGAGCTGAGGGGGCAGTTCATCTGCAGTTTCTTTGTGTTTAGGCCAACTCTAACTGTTGGCACTCATCCCAGCATAGATGAAAACAGTTTGGGTATTAGCAAGGTAGAGCTGGAGCTGAAAGCACAAGAACTGCAAGCAACACCCTATATTCCCTGAATGTTTTTGCATCTCAGCTGGAGAAATCATATCCGAGCCTGATTCCTTTACTCCACTGAAGTGGTTCAAATTGGAATGTAGCAGGCAAAAAAAAAGCAAAGCAAAACAAACAAAAAAATATACAAAGCTATAGCCTGTAAAGATAAACAGTTATCAGGATTACCGAAACAAAGCACAGAAAGGTAGTGGCTAACTTTGGATCAGATCAATTCACTGGAAGCTCTAAACGTTACTTAGGATGCGCTCAGAATTCATTATTGAGAGTACTAACCGGGAGAATGCCCAGCTGGTCATCCGTACCTACACACCTCACGCATTTACATAGTGATAGGACTCTATGTGACATACAAGATCTTAACTCTCCACTTTTGATCTTGGGTCTCCCTTTTGAAATACTGAAATATCTCAGTCAGCGAGGAGCACAGTGTCGACAACTGTCAGTTCCACAGCTGAGCGTGTGCTGAGGAGGAAAGGGGAGGTTCCCGGAGGCAGGGAAATCTGCAGACATGACAGAGTCCCGTCAGGAACAGCCAATCTCACCAGCGAGGCTGACACTGCAGGGGCGTTGCTGGAAGATGTAAATGGCCCCTCAGGAGCACGAGTGACCAGGAGCACTGCGACCAGGACGGGCAAACAGGGTGTGGGGCATCAGAAGGTCATGACGCAGCAGAAGGGTGTGGTACACCAGAAAGTCATGAGGCAGCAGAAGGGCGTGGCGTGGCAGAAGGGCATGGTGTGGCAGTTCCGGCAGGCAGGGCAACCAGGGAGGGCTGTGCCGTTCCAGAGGCTGCAGCCCACCAGCAACGAGCTGAGAACAACAGGAACCATGGACTCTACCCAGCAAGAAGCTGTGCCTTCAGTGTCTCTCATGGCCCCTCTGGCTGCAAGAATCGATGCAGCCACACAAACAGAGCCCTCAAGGGA
>NW_010336617.1:0-4942 GCF_000700745.2 Antrostomus carolinensis
GAGGAAGGAGCAGCAGAAACAAAGTGTGATGCACTGATCCCAAAGCCTATTCCCCTCCTCCCTGTGTCACTGTGGGGGAGGAGGTGGAAATTGGGAATGAAGTTAAGCCCAGGAAGATGGGAGGGGGGGGGGGAAGGTATGTTTTAAGATTTGTTTTTATTTCTCATTATCCTCCTCTGTTTCATTTGGTAATAAATTATTCTTCCCCAAGTTGAGTCTGTTTTACCCATGACAGTAATTGTTGAGTGATATCTCTCTGTCCTTATCTCAACCCACAAGCCTTTCATTATATTTCTCTCCCCCCTGCCTGGCTGAGGAGGATAAGTGACAGAGTGGGCTTTCATGGTCATCTGGCACCCAGCGAGGGTCAACCCAGCATACCTACCTTCATCACTGGCACTATCAGAGAAGATGGGATGCTGCAAAGGATTGAAGTACTGTGAGAGAAAGGGAAAAAGGGTACAAATATGTAAAAAAATGGCTTCACTAGTGCTCCTAATTATGGAACATGTTATTAAACTACTTCATACTTCTAATACAGTCATTTACATGTAGTGATACATTCTTAGGCACACAAATAAAGTTTACGGTAAGGAACACAAGTTTAAGTGATAATCAAAACTAAAACAAGATATCTTTATTTTACCTTTCTTGGACTGAGGGAAAGGAGGAAAGAAGGATAAAACTGGGATGTTGAGAAACCTGGGTCGATGGAGCATATTTATAGCTGATTGAGGTACTTCTTTTGATAATTATTTTCAGAGAGAATTATAGATTTACTGTATTTCTGACTAGTACAGCTATATTTTAAAGTTTGGCAAGGTGCCTACAGGCCCGAATGCATATATGCTTAAGTAGTATAAATGTCAGAATGTCATATATGAATCAAATCTATGGTAGCCCTGCTGTGTTGAAGGTAGTACATTTTCCTATTTTTATCTCCAAAGAATCTGTCTTTCTGCTTCCGCTCTCTTCAAAAAAATTTTTTAAAAACCGTTATACTATCATTAGGAAACCCAGCACTTAAAAGCAAGAGGATTTATAGTTATGAAACAGTTACAGTCATATGAAAAGGCATATTGCAAACATAACAAAGTTGTTACTCATACTTGATTCAAAGAAATGTGTATTTAAGCCAGACAACTTAATACTTCAACCCATGTTTACTTGATTTTAAAGTTTTATTTTTGTTATCTTGAAGAAAAATATATTTTGTTGCATAATGAAAACTGTTGTTACGGTATTATAAAAATTAACATCTTTATCAATTGGCAGTACAGCTCATTGCTAATGTACTTATTGCTGTTTCATGAAAGTAATGGGACATCCTTAAATTAATAACATAAGTATTGAGCACTATTCATATTAAAATTACGTCTATGTGATTGCATTTAAAATAGATCGATATATGCCATCAATGTAACATATTTCAACTTCATATTCCCTTTGTAGGAGCAATTGGTGGTAAGTTCCTAGTTCATTAGACTGATGAAAGACCAGAATATATGTGAGATTTGTGTTTACGATGATACAGCGTATTTTGTAGACAGAAGGTGGTGGGAATTTGGTTCCAGATTTGGTTCAAAGAATTCCAGAAAGGGAGGTTATGTAATGAAGACTGTGTTATGCCCTACTGAAGTGCTTTGCATAACCAAGAATATCTTGTAGAGAGCTGGAATCAACATGGATGACTCCAGAAATTTTTAATAATGAAAAGTAAAATCCTCCTCATGTCATATTCCTTTTATGCAAAATGATCTCCTCTAAATAGCTGTGAGTTCCTTCTTCAAGATTAATATACTTTAAATTCTTGGAAATTGAATATGTTATCTTTGCTTTAAATCATGTATACATAACCAAAATTTTAAGTTAAGAGAAAGGAAGAAATTCCACGCAATGAAAAACTGTGAAGTTTTGTGGAATAATGTGTGGTGAAAGGGAAGGTATAAAACTAGAAAGAACAAATTTCACTAGCAGTCTACAATGAGAAGATGCCTGGTAAGAGATCTGTAATCCAATAACGGTAAATAGAAGTGCCAAGCAAATGAGAACTAATGCTGTAAATGAAGACTAAGAAATGGACAACAGCAACAACAGGTATTTTTTATGTGAGAGTAATAAAGCAACATTCATATAAAGCAGTAGAAAAAACTCATTTGAAGGGCCTCTTAAATACAAGAAATATTCTTGTTATAAATAGAAGATACAGGTTCTTGAGAAGTCTGTACTGTTTAGTTTAAAGATGGACCCTTTGACAGTCAGGAAAAAGTCATTAATTAAGTTAAAACTTCAGTAGAAAAGTAGGCATAAAATGAAGTGTGAATTTAAAAAAACACTTAAGTAAATGTTGAACTTCAAATCTGCTTATAGTGTCCTGATTTGAACTTTCATGAAAAAAATTACATTTTCTCCATTTCAAAATCATAAACCCTTCAATCACAAATCATCTTCTGTGGAATAATTGTTCAGATACTTTACATGCAAGCATAATAACTTTCTGTGAACATTAGGAATGCTTGAAACATCTTTTTTCAGTGTTCAGCTTACAAAAGAACTTGTGAAAAAATGTATTCACACAAGGTAAGGAAAGTCCTTTGAATATTGACTGATAGCTATAATTCCTGATTTTGTTATTCAGAGAAAGAAAGTTGTAGAAAATGAAGTTATTTTGTAGCTGGATATAAGCAGTGAAAGAGAACACACCAAAATGTTCCTCAACATAGTATCAGTGGAAGAAAACCAGGCATAAAATACATAAAATTTTAAAAGATAGTGATTGAGATTTAAACAATAGAGGATGCAGGATATTGTAAATATCTTTGTGACAATATTGTGGCAATGACTTTGAGTGGTAAACTTCAGATCTCAAACTTCCTTAGGTTTAACTGTGGTCAGAAATACTTCTACAGTTAAATCTGAAATACATCTTTTTGTCTCTAAATATTAAGCAACTAAGTGTGCAGTGTAGTTTAAGGGATTCAACAAGCAGAACTGATCTTCTGAAATCTCTTACAACCCTAACGGCTTTCAGGGCCCTGCCACACCACCTCTTAAGAAACAGTTAATGTGGTAGATGCTCTTGTGTTCTGGGTGCGTAGAGGTAGATATTGCAATACCAACAATGAAGTCACACTCACATTGACTGGGTGGGCTCTGTGTCTGTATTAGCATAAACTGAGGTGGGTTAGCTTAAATAGATACTGCTTTGTTAAGATCCTTGATGAAAGGGCTGAATACAGTCCCAGCTCAGCAAAGATGTCATAATTGCGAAATTTTATACCACTAGCTAAACCCACTGCACCCAGTTGAACTTCTCATCAGGAGAATATTACATACACCTACCTTGTGTTTTTTGCAGCACTGTCATAAACAGGTTTTTTGACGATAGTATCTGATTCTTCACACATGATGTATAGAGTATTGGTCATGTCATTTTATTTTAAGGGAAAGCAAAGTAATATGGATCTCAGAGAGATGTGTTTCTAGAAAGGTTCCTGTCTAATTTTTGTAGACAGACCCCAGAAATTCTCTAAAAGGGTGTAAAATCCTAGTGATAATATCTGGGCAAGTCCTTAGTCCTACTGATCTGCTGAGCCTCGGTACACAGGACTGCCAAGCAGACAGATTATATTACTACAAGTTGCACTAACCAGAAAGGTTAAACAAACTACATTTTATGGCAATGATTCTATTTCTTTTGACCATGTCAAAAAGTGTCATATTAACTTCAATCTTATCATCCAGTGAATGGGTTTTACTGTGTTTTCTTCTATTGTAGAGTCAGCTGTGATAGAAGAAAACACAGCAGGAGTATGGAAACAGGAGGGAGAAAAAAAATTAGCAATAATAAATGTGCAAAATTATAATGATCAGTTTACACACAGGTGCACACACGCACAAACATACATAAGCACACACAAAATATGATAATATATTCTTATTTTGAGTATCTGGTCAACGTGGAACAGAATGGTTGTTTTTCCAAAGCTACTTACTTTGATGCTCAAAAGAGGAATTTTACAAGCAGTGAAAAAAATATTATCAACAGACAAGTGGAAATATTATACACATTTTACAAAATACAGGTAGAAATAAATATATGAAGTTCCTGACTTAAAGTGATATACAATATACATGGACCTACAGGAATACAATTTATGTTTTCAGTGAGTTCAATGCTGGGAAGAAACCAAGGATTATTAAATAATTAATAAAATCACAGAATCGTAGGGGTTGGAAGGCATCTCAGGAGATCATCTAATCCAATCCCCCTGCTAAAGCAGGCTCCCTACAGCAGATTGCACAGGGAAGCATCCAGGAGGATTTTGAACATCTCCAGAGATGGAGACTCCACAACCTCTCTGGGCAGCCTGTTCCAGTGCTCTGTCACCCTCCCAGTAAAGAAGTTTTTCCTTAAGTTTGTATGGAACTTCCAGTGTCACAGGTTTTGCCCATTGCCCTTTGTCCTGTCACAGGGTACTACTGAAAAAAGCCTGGTCCCATCCATTTGGTCCCCACACTTCAGGTATTTATAGACATTGATAAGATCCCCTCAGTCTTCTCTTCTCCAGGCTGAAGAGACCCAACTCTCTCAGACTTTCCTCATATGGGAGATAGAATCATAGAATGGTTAGGATTGGAAGGGACCTTAAAGATCATCTAGTTCCAACCCCCCTGCCATCAGCAGGGACACCTTCTAAACCTACCCTCTTTCAGTTTAAACCCATTTCCCCTTGTTTTGTCATTAACTGCCCTTATGAAAAGTCCCTCCCCAGCTATCTTGTAAGCCCCCTTCAGGTATTGGAAGGCTGCTATAAGATCTCCCCAGAGCCTTCTCTTCTCCAGGCTGAACAGCCCCAACTCTCTCAGCCTGTCTTCATAGGAGAAGTGCTCAGCCGTCGGATCATCCTGGTAGCCTCTTCTGGACTTGTTCTAGCTGCTT
>NW_010336618.1:0-781 GCF_000700745.2 Antrostomus carolinensis
TTCCGGTCGCCAGACCCTAACTACCACACAGGACCTGTATGGGTACCCAGCTGCTGGGTCCAGCCAACGGTGCAGCGTCAAACACAGGCTGATGGACATAGAGACTCCGGAACAAATCCGTCTGGCAACCCTTAGATTACACTGTGCCATCGATAAGTATGTTCGACCGGTATTAGCGGGAACTGCATTTGCTCACCGTGCTGAGTGGACAAGTTTTGCGGAAGCCCAAGAGTTAAGGGCCTTAGTCAGTCGCATCCAACCGGGGGATCTGTCACACGCACCGTGTATCCGTGGTCACCCCTATTGGCACCCTATCACTCGCACCTGGTTGAAGGTTAGGTGTGGTGGTTGTAGCCGAACCTTGTGGATTTCACAAAGGAATTATTACGGGTGGTGCAACAGCTGTAGATCTGCTTGGTATCAACAACGGCCTGAACAGGAGTTGCTTGACTCCTTGGGTATCACTCGTGCCCAATTTTTATATTTAGATTACCGTGTGTATGAGGCGTTCCAACAGCGGTTTCTTGCCGAATGGCGCTGGCATTTTAAACATGAGGCCCAGCGCGTGGAGGCCCAAAGGGCCTCGAGAGTGCTCGTCTATTTTTGCGACAAAAACATCTGCATCCCTCATCTGTGGGAAACCTGCCCCAGGGATATGGGGTATTATCGCCAGCGTTATCACAGAAAAAATTTTGGCTAGCTTAATTTTTGTTTTGTTGCCGTGTTTGGGGGTTGTCCAAAGTCACCCACTTTTACCTGCGCTACCCAAAGTCAATGTATG
>NW_010336618.1:841-1913 GCF_000700745.2 Antrostomus carolinensis
TCTCCTGATGCCCCCTTTTCCACGTGCCTTGTGGGTCTGCCGCTGGACAAGTGGCCGATACCTACGGCAGCCCAATCCCTCATCACATCTGTAAACGTGTCCCGAGATGTAACAGACAATTGGGACGGGTGGACCCCCCACCTTCCACTTGCTACCCTAGAACCGCAGGAAATTGAACTATTCGGATCAGTAAAAATGGATTTTTGTATTAGGTTTAATTATACAGGAAGAAATCAGTCTAAGGCTTGGGATGTCTCTCCTGTCCATCCTGTTTTTAAAAATGCTACTGTGTGGTGTAATTATACGGCAACAAACATGTCTCGATCTGGCAATGCTCCCCTTCTGTTACCATCGGGGATATTTTTTATTTGTGGAGATAGAGCGTGGTCCGCTATCCCCTCTCATATAAAGGGAGGTCCATGTAGCCTTAGACGCCTCTCTGTCTTAACTCCTAATACATCTATGATTTTACAACACCGTCTTTCTCATAGAGCAAAGCGTAGTGTCCATGCATATACTCCCGATTGCAATGATGCCGTGAAGTTTTGGTCCTTTAGCCAACGTTTTGCTGCTTCTCTCTTGTTACCAGGAGCTGCCGCTGGGAAAGCATTGGCAGATCTAGATAAGCTTGGCTGCTGGCTTGCTAAACAAACTAATGCTACTAGTGAAGCATTGTCTGGTCTTTTGTTAGATGTTGATAGTGTTCGCCATGCCACATTACAAAATAGAGCTGCCATAGATTTTTGCTTTTAGCGCAAGGCCATGGCTGTGAAGATTTTGAGGGCATGTGTTGTATGAATCTTTCGGACCACTCAGAATCAATTCACGCCAGCATTCAACAACTTAAGGCTGGATTCTTTAAACTTCAACAAAGTGACAGCTGGGACTGGATGGATGAACTTCGTACCGGATGGGGGCTGTCGGGGTGGTTGAGAAGTTTGGTAAAGACAATTGTATATGCCTTGGCCGTTTTTGTTTTGTTATTACTCTGTTTACCTTGTATTTGCACCTGTCTGCAGAATTTTATCCAACGTAATCTCAAAAAGCTGTCGCAAGCCTTTCTGTTGCAAAA
>NW_010336619.1:0-9347 GCF_000700745.2 Antrostomus carolinensis
AAAACTCTCACCTGAAATCACCCACCAGAATATCCCTCTGGGTAGACTTAACTTCTATGTTAAGTTCAGGAGAACACTTCTGAAATGAACTTTCTCATCTCCCTTGCTCACTGTGCTCTCTATTATCATCAAAAGGTTTCCAAGCGGCAAACTAGATTCCTTTAGAATAAAACCAGTAAAAATGGAAGTTAAGGTCCCCACCTAATGCATTCCAACCACAACCAGGCATTTAGTCCCTGGAATAAGACTAGACCTGGTTTAAAGAAAAAAAACCCCAACAAACAACAAAACAACAACAACAAAAAAACCCCACCACCAAACTCTTGAACATGGACATCCGGTTCTCAGTACCTACTGTCTTGTGCTACAGACTCACTCTCCCATTCACACTATTTGCTAACTTAGACATAGCCTTTGTCTCCACTTTTCCATCTACAATCACAGGGATAATAATAATTAACTACTTCCTCCCTTGTGGAGGCAACAGAGTGACTGATTAGGTAGTGATCGTGAAGCACTCTGAAGAAGTGCAGTGCTACGTAACCTTCTCATTACAAATACTCTTGTGCTGTTACATCCAAAAAGAGAGCAGTGTGAAAACAAGAACCAATCTGGAACCACTCTGATCACAGCAGGTTTATTTATTTCGTAAAAGTTAATAATGTGACATGCCCACTCAAAGTACACGCATTAACTTTAGTTAGGATGCTACTCTGTTCAGTAGAAGTCTGCCCTTTTATATAGTGAAAGCTTTATCAAGCCTTAAAAGGTTATTCAATATTTATCAATCAGGATCCAATAAAATCCCATGCAAAATTAACTGAATCTTCAATGGCATTCCTACACACAACAGAAGCAACAAGTACCAGCCCCTGTTTTTGTGAATCTCTTACTTATTTACTCTTGCTTTAAAGAACCAAAGACAATATGGAATTTATGGATATTTACTTCTGAGACAGTCATTTTGTTAATTACTATCTTTAAAGTATCTTTTTGGTACTGTATTTAAGCTTCACAGTTCCTTACCTGTCAGGCTTGGCAGTACAGCACTAGTCTATTGTGAATTTGAATTAGTGGACTCCTGAAGCTGAGGCAGAAGATGACAGGGCAATGCCCAAAAAAGCACATCTGTTAGTTATGCTATGAGAACATACTTCCTACCTGTAAACTAGGGCTCTGAACTATGTGTACTCCATTGCTCTTTGTGGGAATTTCACAATCAGTCCCCAGCGGGACTTCTGTGGATGGTCAAGAGACATATTCCCCTCACATTAACAAGAGAAGAAATAACGACCTGGAACTCAGGCCCAACTCCACAACTGCAAAGATTGTACATCTGTGCTCTGATGCTCTCTATTTCTACTGAGCAAAATCAGTATTTCCTTAGTTTTTGACATTTAAGTTCCTCAGCTGTTTAGAATTTTGCTTCTGACTTATTCAAAAGCACCCTGCTGTTGGCAAAACCAAGGAGTGGTTGCCACAGTTTGCAAGTGCTGATGGAGTCTGTAGACTAAACATCTCCTTACCTCCTAGAAGGGCTCATCTGACGAGTTAGTCTACCAGAGCAAGCTGGGCATAAAGTGTGAGGACATTTTCTCTGATTCAAAATATAACCAGAGGAGGAAATAACCCCTTCTCTTACTGTTCAGCAAAGTCATGAAGGACATGACAAACTTAGTTTTCTCTTCTTTGACCAATCCAGTTCAAACTCCCAACTTCAACCTCTCAAGAAGGATAACTCGCTGTCAGCCTACACTGCCATGTATCTTCCATCCACATGCTGAAAAGCTTGAAGCGTTCTCAGACAAAGGGAACAAAAAGCAACCACGTTCTCACCCTTGACCAAGAGGTAGTCCCAGCTTCCAATCTTGCCAGTTCTGCCTGTTTACACATGTGCTTACTCACTCACCCTATTCTGCCTGGGCTTCTAAATCAGGTCAATGGGCAATTAAGTTAGGAACTGAAGTGCTCACTAGCAGAGGACCCAGTTCTCTCCCGGGTCCTGCAACCTCTCAAGACTCTTCACCTACACAGTGTAGTGTGATGAGTATGAAGGTATACAGTCAGGTGTGCAAGCCTGTTGAGAGCTGCAGTGTGAGAAGCCAATAACTAAAGAAGCTGGATGTACTTCAAATAAATTATTAAATTTCAGTGCCTTTACACAGACGTTGAGAGGAAAGAGGGACAGGATCTTTCACAGACACATTCAACAATATTAGTCAAAATTACTTCCAAGTACCAGAATGACTGCATAGTTTAGACCAAATATAACATGACATTCAAATACATTTCACAGTAAGGTTTTTCAGAAGAGATTAACTACTGGCACCACCAGTAATAACAGTACCTAACTGTACATGACAGAAAGGAACTTCCAAAAATAAAACCAGTAATTGTTTATGGAATTGTAACAGGAAGATGGTCCCAAGATATTTAAATGTGAAGCTTAGTTCACACACTTAGTGGAGTATTGGGTAACACATGAAAATCTTAATACTCCTAGGCAAGCATTTCCAGTCCAATGTAAACCAAAACTTGCCTCTTCGTTAGCTTTGCTAATTCATTCTCTTTTCTATCTCAGTCTGTAAGCTGAGTGATGCACTAGAGTGGGAACAGCACCATCTACAAGAGTAACATCTCCTGCTTCCCTCCTTCCTCTACTTGAAAACTTGGTTTCAGTATGACACTTCCCCAGATAGAAAAGCTATTGTGGGAAGGTAAGATAACGATCCACAAAGTCCTCAGCTGAAGACAAACTTCTTATCATTTAGAAACAGAATTATGCAGCAGGATCCAAACTGTAATGATTATTTTAAGTGCATCACAGAAAAATAGCAAAGTTAGTGAGATGCAGTCATTCCCTGGTAATTTACAGCATCAAAAGCACTATGACGCAAGCACAAAACCAAACCAAACCCAGATCAGCCTGAATTGTCATTCTGTTTGAGAAATTATGGTGAGTGTGGATTCATTCATTGATCCAGGAATAAAGCCTGGTGTCATTTCCAGCATTTTTCCAAAATGTAACTTGTAGAACTATAATTACAATGAGATTACTGGGAAGAGAAGGCAGCTCATAATACTTATTGTTACAGAGATACTGTTAGTTAAGAAAAAGAAAAAATACTCCTAGGTGACATTCATGTCACAACATAGAACTGCAATAACCTGCATTATCACAAAAACAATCTACTTTGCTTGCTGATGGACTCAAAGGGCTGCCTCAAATGCAGAACAAGATTACTATGAAAGCTGTAAACTTTAGAATTTGTATTATCAATTGGTCAAGGAGGTCTTCAGCTTCAAAAAGACTTGGGGAGAGAATAATTTTCCCCCTCTGTGAATAGGGATTCATTTCTAAGGCAACTGAGTCAGAAGGGAAAATGGCAGGAAAGTAAAACCTTCATTTACAACTGCAAGGTAAGTATAAAAATTAATTCCTAGACTTCCTCATTACAGTCTTCTCAATAAAGGAAACCTGGGATATTCCAAGTAACTTAATCACAGAGCAAGATACACTGGAAAACTAACAAGCTCACTGTACTTGGCTGTAGAAGAGTGCACACCAAAAGCTCTATGGTTTTCTCCACTTCCACTCCACAACATGAAAGGGATTTTATTTGTTTTATTTTCTTGGGTTTGTTTGTTTTTATTTAAAGATACCTTATTCTGTGGGAAGAGTGGTAAGACCAAAAGATAAATTTTTGTAGGAAGCAAAGGCCTTAGTACATTTAAAGCAGCCTACTAAGAAAGGACAGACAAAAAGATAATCTAGCATTCCAATGGCTTTTGCCTTCCTTTCATTTATTGGTTTTCACAAAGAAAGGAAATAAGGAGAGCCTGGGAAACAACTTGCTATCATTTGCTTTTTCAGGTCAAGATGCAAAAAAATTCTACAGGTTGAGGGCTCAGGAGACTACTAAAAAAACCCAACCTCCCAAAACTCCCCCCTGCCCCCCAACCCAACCCCAAACAAACCACCAAACCACAACACACAGGGTTATGAAAAAAGGAAGAAACACAAGTTCATTTTTAGAAAGTAACAGCAAGGAGCCAAGCACAACTACCTGATGGCTCCCACTTGCTCATGTCCAGCCCTCCTCAAGGATATCACTACCTATTTACCACAGGAGCATAGAGCAGCAGTTTTACATTAAAAGAGGGACCTACAAATGTCCCATCTCTCCCAAACTGAACTGCATGAGATGTTTCCCCATAAGATCACACCAATACCTTCATTCCTCCCTGTAGCACAGCAGACACAGACAGAGTTAAGGTGTACATCCCAGCCTCGTGCTTCACTCACCAGACATCACAGTCATCAGTGGACAGCGAGGCAGCAAATGCTTTAGGGTACTGGAGATGGAACACTGGAGACATGGTGCACCACACCAGCCAGCTACAGTGTATAGGCTTACCTTCAGACACAAGCTAGGAGGGGGATTCCTAATGAAAGCAATAAAGCAGTGGGAGTAGGACTACCTGTTGGTTAGGAAGTGGCTGCCTGCCTGCACCTGAGCCTCTGTCTCTCCTCACCATACCCACAAAGCCTCTCTAAGAGAAGCCATCAGCCCTTCTAGCAGGCATCCACTTACTTCAGAGTAAAGTCCTGCCCCCTTTGGTTCCTCCAAACAGCCAAGGCAGGAGCCAGCTGCTTTGCCACTCCAGCACTTGCCCCGAGCATGGCAGGGCTACAGACCACCAGTCTGGGCACTTCTTCCTCACCCTTTACCGTTTTCACCTGACCTCAGAGTAACCTCAACTGGACAGACTGATGGTTTTAAACACTTTTTTGTATGCATTTTAGAATACACATATTTGATGCACAGTAGCTCTGCAGAGAGACATCAGATTTTTACATGTATGTCTTTCATGGATGTAGACAGTGAGGATTAACCCTCATCTTTGCAAATAACCTCCTGATTAGTGTCCTTTGCAGCACACTTTTGTTAGCGATCACTGTTGAGAGGGGAGGAGAAAAGAGTATTCTTTCCGTCTGTTACTTTTTTAAATCTAGAAATAATTTGTCTTGTGCAAAAGGAATTTACTGGAACTAAATGGGGTATGTTTGAACATTGGGCAAAACCACTGAGTGACCACACCCAAGTGTCACTTACCAGGATGTTTTCATGTTGGCCTGGGCTTGCATGCACAGCCAGCATCATGCATGCACGTCACACACAGTGTTAGGGCATTGCCACAGTGTGTGTACCCAAGTGGGACAGTTTCAATCCTGCTGTGTCTAAACTGATAATGATTTGTCAGCTCCCTGAAACCACAATTGCCTGACTTTGCATAAGGATAACAGCATCGCTGTGGTTACTGACACTGGATCAGGCCTGGAAGTCCCTTTGTCTGCAATCAACTGCTTGAAGCTACAGCCCACCTCAGTCCTGTAGATGTCCAAGGATCAGCTGAAAGACTGGCGTATACTACCCAACACAGCCCACAACAAAGGGTAACAAGTTACCCTGCTGTCTTTCCCACCAAATAAATTTAAGCAGCAAAGGTGGCTACTCCCTGAGAAGCATGCTGGCATACTGCCATTTGGAGACCCCTGAACTGCAGAACTACGGTTTTTACTCAGGTACCCAGTTATAGTGGCCCAGGAGCGTCTACAAAATGATTATTTTCAGACCCACAAGCAACAGATAAGTGATTGGCAGCATACTGAAATGTGAATCCTATGGGATTCTCCCCCCACTAACTAAAGGTCTGTGAAGCTGATCTGTATCTGCAAGATGATGCTGCAGCACAATCACTGTATTCCCACAGAATCACAGAATGGTTGAGATGGAAAGGGATCTCTGGAGGTCATTTGGTACAACCCCCTGCTGAATCAGGGACACCTACAACAAGCTGCCCAAGACCCTGGGGTTCTTTAATACCTCTAAGGATGGAGACTCCACAACCTCTCTGGGCAACCTGTGCCAGTGCTCAGTCACCCCCACAGAGAAAAAGTGTTTCTTGATGTCCAAGAAGAACGCCATATTTCAGTTTGTGCACACTGCCTCTTGTCTTGTCACTGGGCACCACTGGAAAGAGCCTGGTTCTTCTTTACACCCTCCCTTTGGGTATATATAAATTGGTAAGATCCCTCCCCAAGTTTTCTCTTCTCCAGGCTGAAGAGTCCCAGCTCCCTTGGCCTTTCCTTATAGGAGAGATGCTCCAGTTCCTTCATCACCTTAGACATCTTTTGCTGGACTACCTCCAGAAGCTCCATGCCTCCCTCTCTTGTACTGGGAAGCCTAACATCAAACTCACTGTCCATCAGGTAGAAAGAGAAGAAGTCTAGGTGTACTCCTAGATGAAGAAACTTTTTTTCCAGGGCATACAGGAGTTCCAGCTGCATCTGTGTCAGTGCAGCGTCCCGACATTTTTCAGCTGTGTTAGTGCATGTCTGAAAATTATGCAGAAGCCTGCTGGTCTCCACAGTTACATAAGGCAATACGGTCCCTGAAGTAACAGTCCCATGGGCTTTAAATCCTCATCTTGGTAAGATAAAGTCTGTCCATGAAAGTCTGAAAGCTAGATGATGATAAATGGGAGAAGGTAGCCTTTAAGCACCCCAGACTCATCCAACTACAGTTAAGTCCTGGAACACTCACTTCCCCCGTGACAACAAGGAGCACTCAGCTCCTAAAGTTAGACCCGGTCCCTCTGCAGAAGCAGCAGAACTCTGCAGCAGGCCTCTAAAGCCAGGGTTTCTGAAGGTAAAAACTGAAGCTGCTTTTGTATTTCACAGAAGTGCTAAGCAGCTGCTGCCAGCATTCACCAAGCACTGACTCTTACACAAAAGCACTGGCATGTAGGCATGCAGTGCTCATAAGGCAGGTGAGCTATGACCACCCTGCATGCACATAGGAGAAGCCTGCAGGTACCCTGAGGCCCAGCCACAAACAGCTGGGATGGCTATTCCATTAGAGTACACCCTGTTCGGATGCAAGAAAGTCTCTACAAAGAGATCAAGGGGCTTGGTCATCTGTACTTAACATAAATAACGACAGCAAAATTCTATGTGTGCCCAAAGTACACTCTATGAGACAAATTACCTTGAATCTTGAAAATTAATAATTACCTAAACACCTCACACTTACTATCCTGACACCCAGTTTGAACATTTCTTTCCACACCAGAATAAAACAGAACAACCTAAAGGTGAACTTCTGGACAGGTAAAGAATACGTAACAGAGAGTTTAATTCTGGAGCCCAGTCACTGGATTTCTGTGGAAGATGGAGTTGCAGTGTATGGATAATTTTCATCATTGGAAAAGCAGTAAAAACATTTAAAAAGGCAGGCTGGCCAGAGCAGTCACAGTATCATTGCACTGTTAAAAGTGAAGATGAGGTGGAGGGAAATGGGGGGGAAATTTTAGCAAAATATCAAAATAATATTAACATTAAAGGAATAATTAAATTAAATGGAGAAATTAAGCTGATGTACAAATGTTCTAGATGCCTAGGTGATAAACCCAAAGAATGGCTAACATAGATGTAGATTTGGAGAGGGAGGTATAACTGAAGCAAAGATTTTCTCAAGTGAAAGTTCAATTATTAGCTTTCTTTATACTTCAGAATTGGCTTGCAATCAGTGATCCTTAATATTTTTGGTTTAAATTCTAACAGAGAAAAATTGACAAAAAAGCTGGTACTGTGGCAGACGACTAAGTCACAGCTAATGTGACAGACAACCGAGTGGAGCTCCTTGAACACTTTAATGAAAAAGGAAGGAGGCATAATCTCCCAGGGCCACGTAACTGATGCTTAAGGTCTCAAGCAAACTGCCTTTGTATTTCTACAAGTTTACAAATTGTAATTTCTAAACCAGAAAAGCACCACACAGAAATACTCCTTAAGAAAAAGAACATGTGGCAGAACTACAGGCAAAAGCAACCGCAGGAGCACATGATTCGACTCAATACCATTTGCTATGTGTAAATAAAAGAAGTCCAACACCAGCAGTAGAGGTATGTTATAGGCACACTGTGTTTCGGGAGATCTGCTTTAACAAAAGTTGACAGAATTACAAGTGTAAATAACTCCATTTAGATTTAAAACAAGAACTGGAAGTCATTTCAGAACATTTTATGAAATACCTTAGACAGCCTCTATTCTACAAAACAAGGAAAAATAATAAAAGCAGCCTGGAAAGGAGGGGAAGTAAAAGGAGAAAATTGGAATAAGTAAGCAAAAGATCTGAGAAATTTCACAAATTGTTAATAGAAAGGGTCAAATGAAGAACTCTAGGGCTCCATGTGAAACCTCACCTTTAAAAAGAAAAAAAAAATTACAAAAGACTTAAACCCACTATAGTCCCTCACTAAACTGCTGCAGTAGAACACTTAGTATTTATTAACAGAGAAAATACATACATAATTTGCAAATATTTGTGGGGTTTTTTTAAGGAAACACAGACCACATTTGCAATGACTTTAAGTGTTTCCACTGCAGCACCCAATGAAGATAAACACTAGAGAGGATTTACTAAAGTCAGAACATTGTCACTCAGCAGGTCCAGACACCCCTTATTAAAGAGTTTTAGAAGGACTGGCTAGGAAGTCATCTTGCCTTGTAGCTCTTGACATATCACTCCAAAAACCCCAAAGGATGGGAAATGGGTGAGGGAAAGAAAAAAAAAGATACCAAGAGCTACGTAGTTACATTTGCTGTACAAAGTCAGTGGTTTTGAGGAACTAGGCATCTGCTAAGCAACTGAACTTGTGCCACACAACAAACACAGCATGCATTAAATAACATTGTTTAAACAGCAAGTATTAAATTACATAGGTGAAAGTCCTCAACAGATAGCTGTCTTCCAGATAGGGTCCCAGAGATATTAAGATTGGAGTAAGAAACTTAAGTATCTTCACCCATGAGAGAGAATAAACTCATGAAGTTACTACTGACAGTACTTGTAGGTGACACAAAAGCTGTGCACTGGTAAATTAAGAAGAGGATACGATGCTGCAAAGTAAACAGAATAAGCTGTAAACCAGACATAGGAAAAGACTGTGCATCCAAATGATGTTGAATGTAAGTCTGTCAAACAATGAACCAGTCCCTAAAAGCAATTATTTAGAAGAGTATTTGAGTTACAGCAGATAGTAATCTAAACATGAATAGTTTAATGTCATGGCTGTTGCACTCCTTGGACACAACTCAACAGTGGTATCTCAACCAGCAGAACATAAATTTTACTCCTGCATTTGTAATAAAAAGGAACTGGCTGGATGGTTGCACTCAAAGAGCTGTGGTTAACAGCTCCATGTCTGAGTGGAAACTGGTGACGAGTGGTGTCTCTCAGGGGTCAGTGTAGGGGCCAGTGCTGTTCAACATCTTTGTCAGA
>NW_010336620.1:0-798 GCF_000700745.2 Antrostomus carolinensis
CTGGCTCCAACATGGGGACATCCACGGGCTGTGGACAGGCCTCCAGTCCAGTGCACATCCACCCTCACCTGGCTCTGGAGGTTCACCCCCGCTCTGGCATTGAGCGTCTCTCAGGGTCTCAATTCAGTCACACCTGCCCCTGGGCCTGGCTTTCTGCTCCAGCATGGAGTCCTCCATGGTCTACATGTGGGGCATCTGCTGTTGAACCTCCATGGGCTGCAGGGACCTCCTTTGCTTTCTCCTACTCCATGCGGTTGAACTGGGGGTGTCTGAGGTTCTCTGTCCTCCCCCTCCTCCTCCTTCCTCCTGGCAACGAAGATCTCTCTTTGTTTAGGTCCATGACTGTCTTTTGTTCAAACCCGTTATAAAATGACAACAAGAGCAAGTCCGTCTCTGGTGTGCTGTGAAGATACATGTTGTAACAAAACCGCGGCGCTTGGCCAACGCAGGAAGGACAGACAGAGAAGTGATTTGAGGGATGTAACCACATGGCTTTGTACCCAGCCGACTGTAAGGACCTGCTGAGCTTTTTACAGCGGTCTGGGGGCTACACCCTGTTTTCAGATGTGCCTTGACCCACAATAATATATTTTGCAAAGTCTGGGTGAATGATGCGACCGGCGTGGTACGTTGACATCCCTTACGTGCAGCAGCACGTGCTGTGTGTTGGGCAAGGCTGTTGTGTCCCTGTCTGCAGGGCGCACCACCTGCCTCCTGATTTTTCACTGCGTGTGGGCACAGCCCTGTGCTGCGGGTGTGGGACACCATGGGCAGGTGTCTGCGCGGAGCCACACTCCG
>NW_010336621.1:0-242 GCF_000700745.2 Antrostomus carolinensis
CAATTTCATTCTTAAGAGTTCTTTGGATGTCAGTGGGTCTCACAGGAGCAAAGCAAGTACCTCCAGAAGGAAAGATCCTGTGGTGTGTAGCCTGGAATGAGCATGCTTTGATATGTTCACATGATAATGTGTTCTGTGTCTACTTACCAAAGCAGTAGTTCAGTGAAAGCATGCTTCTTTCTAGAAAACTGTATTAATTGGACTGCTGCAATGATTGATGTAATCAAAACGCTTTATGATAG
>NW_010336621.1:292-27192 GCF_000700745.2 Antrostomus carolinensis
TGAAGAGAATTAGTCTATCCAATCTTTCTCTTCTAATGTCCCCAAAAGAGAAGTAAAATAAAGTGGCAAAGGTTGTGCGTC
Organism: Antrostomus carolinensis; assembly: GCF_000700745.2. Taxonomy (NCBI): domain Eukaryota; kingdom Metazoa; phylum Chordata; class Aves; order Caprimulgiformes; family Caprimulgidae; genus Antrostomus; species Antrostomus carolinensis. The sequence goes on from NW_010336621.1 coordinate 374, forward strand.
ACCTTGACAGGTATAAAGATGTTGCAAGAAGTTATGGTAGGAAAATCTTTTTTCTCAGTGTTGCCATGTTAGTCCTACAGCCAAAGCTGGAATACAAACAGAAATTTTACTTTTTCAGGAATGCATATTTCTGTGTATTTTGTGATATTCCTAGTTTAGACAGCTTCAGTATTTGTTAGCAGCCTGTTAAGCTGTGAATAGTTAAGTAAAGGTGTAAGTGTTGTGATGCTAATGCTTATCAGAGTGATCTGTCTCCATTCTCTGACAGCAAGGTTGCTTATCAGTAGGTAATAATTAAAAACAAAAACTATTAAAAAATAAATTGCTGGTTAAAACTGGTACAGTGTCCTGTGAGTCCTGTATGGTAACACTTTTAGCAACACAAAAAGGTATCGTGCTCTGTAAGTGACATTAATAATATTAAATTATTAATATAGTAGGAATACTGGATATATATGAACTATTGAGATAATATGAAAACAATATGAAATAATATGAACTAAACGTGGCGTATATGAATTTATAAACAGATATAGAATCTAAAACCAGGGAATTTTTGATGTTAGTTTGCTCTCTAGAAGGAATTTTCAGATGTATCAGTAGATAAGAAGAAATTATTTTTCTTGTAAACCTCTTAGTAGTTCTCATGTTGAAAATGACACTGGGCAATACTCTAGCATGCTATTACTGTATCATGTAATGTTCTCAAACTACCTTCAATTTCTGATTTGCTTTGTTTTTTAAGAAAGCTGAAGATGATACTAAGTAACATTTTGGATTGTGCGTTACCTATAATTAGAATAATTAAGTTATACCTGTGAAATTTTAAATTAACTGGAAAAAACAAGCTTGCTTTGAAAATTGGAGATTGGTATGTTAAAAAAGAAAAAAATTATTTATGAACTGCGTAAGTTTTGCTGCTATTGAGGGTCAGTGGCTAAGCTATTATTACAAAGCTGTATTGATAAATCTGGTAGACCAGCAGTCTTTTTACACTCAGGTGGTCCTTTCATCCCAGTGTTCGTCCTTTTTCACACACTTGCTTCTTCTGAAAACACCTTTGTTATAGAACCACAGAATGGTTTGGGTTGGAAGGGACCTTAAAGCTCATCCAGTTCCACCCCCCCTGCCAGCAGCAGGGACACCTTCCACTAGACCAGGTTGCTCAAAGCCTCATCCAACCTGGCCTTGAACACTTCCAGGGAGGAGCAGCCACAGCTTCTTTGGGCAACCTGGGCCAGTGTCTGACCATCCTCACAGCAAAGAATTTCTTCCTAATATCTCATCTAAACCTCCCCTCTTTCAGCTTAAACCCATTTCCCCTTGTTCTGTCATTAACTGCCCTTATGAAAAGTCCTTCCCCAGGTTTCTTGTAGCCCCTTCAGGTACTGGAAGGCCACTATAAGATCTCCCCGGAGCCTTCTCTTCTCCAGGCTGAACAACTCCAACTCTCTCAGCCTGTCCTCACAGCAGAGCTGCTCCAGCCCTCGGATTGTCTTCGTGGCCTCCTCTGGACTTTATCCATCTTGTTCCCTGCCTTTGATTCCCTCACTGATCCCGGGCTGCTATTTCCCCTAACATCTTCCATGTCCTGTAGGCAGGAATCTCCCTCAGTCCATAAGGTGCCCTTGAGAATCCCCATGTCCTGGTGGGTTTCACACCTTGCCAGTGGGGCTTCACTGGTGGTCCTCTGGGTTCCTTCACCTGTGTGGAGAGGAGCCTTTTGTCACATAACCTGACAAATGCTGTCTCAGTTTAATACAAGCTACCGCACGAGACTTTGCTTAATTATTTAAAATTCTGTTACCAAAACCACATGAAATATTTCACATCATGTACTGCTGTCCAAAATCATCTCATTTGTCAGAAATTAGGATGCTGTTGAGGAAAAAATAGTACAATTTTTTTTAAAAGTGTTCCAGCCTTAGAATGGCTTTTAGATTGGAAAAATAACATTCCTCCATGTATAACATTTCACAATTAGTAGACTATGTTTTCTTGTAATTTGCTTTTAAGTCTTTTTAGTCATTCCTTGGAAAAAGAAACCTAATTTTTTTTTTATTTTTTACTTAATGAATTTTAATTTCATTTTCTTTTACTTCAGTATGACAGTGCTAAGGATAGATCTACAAGATACTCGGTCCCTGTATGTTAACACTTTGCATGTGTTTTGAGTGAAGACTGCTTTTGTGTTTTGTTTTTAAGGTGTAATGACACTAACTAGCTACTTTAAATTATTGATTAAAAAAAAAATTTATATTTATACTACCATACTTCCAGACCTAGAATAGCAGTACTTTTCTAACACTTGATATAGAATGCATGTATAAACTTCTTCTGGATAAAATACAATGAAGTCACATGTTACAGACAGTTATCTTGCAATAATAACTTTTTAGTATTTAGCTGTTATTTCTAAACTTTGAAGTGACATACAGATTAGACTTGGAGGACATACTTAAAAAAAAGTGTGTGTATGCATTTATTTGTATTCTCAGTTTCTATATAGAAATTATAACCTAATCTGATGGAAAACTATTTCAGTCCTGAGAAAAATTAGGTGGTTTGTATACCTTTACTTAAAAAAAATTCTCTTCTTATCATTATGAAGTGATAGTAGAGTCCGTCACATTCTCCTTGGTATTATACCAGGTAAGATTTGTGTGTGTCTCTTGAAGCAAAGACAAGCACCGAGTACCTCTAAAAGGAATCTGTAAGCAACTTAAAAGCTCAATTTGTTTAAAAAGCAGTGTTATCTGAATTAGCTACAGGTAGACAAACACAGTATAATGCTTAAAATAGTCTGTAATGTTGAACTTCTTTAGTTTTTGTTTTACATTTTAGTGAAATGTGAATGCTGGCTTAAGCCAAGTCTGTGTTAATCAGAGATAAGGTTGGTTATAATTTCACTTATCAGTTTTATTTTACACAGTTATAGGAGTATGGCCTGTTATTCTAATCATATAGTTAGAATTTTCTGTGGTGTTTCTGTTGTAGGTGACAAATATCTTAAATCCTGCTGTTTAACTTCTTTATATTTTAAGATTTAAGATGCTGTTACGTGGTGGTGTTAATTTTCACAATTTCATTCTTAGAGTCATGCTTACAGTGAATCTCATAGTTCAAAGAAGAAAGCTGCTTATTCCCATAAAGATTTATTGGTTAGTTTTCTGCTATAATATTTATTATAAATACACTAACTGTGTAGAGTTACATACTAACATGATTATGAATTGCTGACATAAGCATACATGTTTTCAGGGAAAAAAAAGAAACCTCTAGTATTGACCAAATTCTGACCTGAAGTTGAGTATTTGAAACTGTGGTTGTGTCAGTGGAATCAGCTGAATAGAAATCACATTCTGTTGGAGGCTCTTGGAAACATTAAAAACTGACACTTCTCATGATTAAAGTTTATTCAGTCATAATGGAGATATGTGTTTTATTCTTCACACTTTGTCCCCTATTATGTAGAGATATTTTAAATGGAGATGTGAAAACAGAGTAAGATAGACTGAATTTACCATAAACCTTGACATTAACCCAGTGAACTGCTGAGAAAGGCATATGGATTATTGTGATCTTCCAAAAAAATGTTCTAGAAAGCTCAGTACATAACATATGTGAATATAATGTGAAGAAATTAAATTTTTAATGTAATTTTTGGAGGGTTTTGACACTGATGAATTAACAGTTGCATCAGGGGTTGGGGGAGTTAAAGCAGCAGTGGACACCTGTGTTGAGACAGGGCTGAAATATTTTTTTATATTTCCTCATTTGTATTCCAGCATTTCTTTGTGCACTTCTGAGGTGCTATTTCCCATTCCCTCAGTTCTTAAATAAATTATTGAGATTAATCTTTTTGCCTCCCATGACCTATTAAGATACATTCTGAAAGCATTACTTTTTGCCATGTCTTCATCTCTGTTGTTCCTTCTTGACATGCGTGTATCAGTTTTTCCCTTGCATGTATCTACATGCAATCTATGTAGGAAGTGTCAAAAACCAACAGAAATAAGCCAGAGTCGAATTGCTAGGCTGTCAGCACGCACGCTTGGTCTAGTGACAGGCTACAGGTTAATAGTAATCCCATAAACATCCATCCTCTATTGAATTCATAGGAATTTCTCTCCTTCTCTCTCCCCAAATTCTCTGATTCTATAGGATGGTATCTAATGGAAAAAAAAAAAAAAAAATCAAGCTAATCATAGTACTAATTACTAGCAAGTTTTGTTAAAATATGTTTTTCATGTATTGTAATATGTCAAATATGTATTATAATATGTCAAATATGTTTTTCATGTATTTCATGCTGCACTTGTCAGGATTTAAATAAACTTTTCATGTTTTCCTTATTCATTAGGGAGGGAAAAAAACAAACTATTTACTACTTTGTTTGGCCAGGCCATTAGAAATAAAGATCATATACAGAGTACATAAGCAGGTTTTGGGTTTCTTACACTTCACTTGCTTCAGAAAGTTATATGGATTTTGGGTCAACCATAGGGAAAATGTTTACAATGCTGTGTACAAGTTCTAAGCTTGGGAACGTTTGGGCAATGTTGAGATAAAACTTTTATTTCCAAGATCTACAGATGCAACTTTTGTTTTATCTGTTTTTTTTTCCCCCCACAGAGTGGAATTTACTATGATCAAAGAAATTATAGCAGCCTTAGATATAGTAAACCAGTTTCTTCCTACCATACTCGGGTCTGTCTCTTCTTCCTGTATTCATTTTTAAATGTGTATAAAATACATATATTTGTTTTTACTTGTGCTATATGAAGCAAACTTGTCTCTCTTTCCTTCTGTAAGACTCCAAATCATTACAGCTAATAGCAGATACAGCTGTATTTCTTGCTTTTAAGGGTTGCATTTTGTAAAATGAATAAATAACATGCAAGTTACTCTATTCTGCATAAGTGGGATTTTAAACTTAAATAGCTTCTGTTTTCATGATTGCTGTGTAAGGAAAACAGTTGTCCTCTGTGACACTTGCTTTTTCAAGGTCCTGTTTTTAAAAAATAAGTGAACAAGAAGTCTTTAAGTTTAGTGCCATTCTACTGCTTTCTTCTACAGTAATATAAATACATGGTCTGTTGTGAGATTGGTAGTGTCATCCAGTACCTGCAGCTACTGTCATAGTCAGGTTTAAACCAATAGCTAGAGGAAGTTGATGTATCTTTTGAAAACTACTTTATTTCTTATAATTCTCCTGTACAAATTTTCTGATAAAATACTAGATTGTTTTAATAAATATTTTAGATTATGATTTCAAAGATAATTTGAAAGGGTTTTCTTGGAATGTTTATCCACACTTCTCTTAAAGTTCTTGTCTATTATAGATATAAAATTTCTTGTCTATTATAGATGTAAAGTTTAGTGTTTCTATCTTTTGAACTTCTGGGGAATATAGAACAATAGATTTTAAAAGTCAATGTACGCAGAAAAAGTGTTTCTGACTTTTCCTCTTCTTCACACTGCAGTCTTCTTCTCTATACAGTGATCCAGTGGCAACAACTAGGAGTTACAGGGTTAGTAGAATGTAAAATAGTATCTTGCTTATCTTTAGATGTTGGAATGGCAATCAGAAATAAAAAATTCCACTTTTCTTCTTAGGTGTCTCCTTCTGTAAACACTGGTTTGATAAGAAGTATCAGTTTGGTTCGTAAGCACCATTTGCATGGTTGCCTTAAAGTTGTATTGTATGGCCATAAGGCTTGACAGTGTTACCTGTGCAATTTTTTTTTCATATTTTTAAATAAAGCTGCAGCTTGTGTGTGTCATTTTGTGGAGGCATTCAGTTTTTTAGCATTGTTAAATTGCCTCTTTAAAGTATTTTAGTAGTTGCTGGTTTAATCATCTTTTTACAGACAAGCATAAAGTTTAGGATACAACAATGAAGAACAATGCTGGTGTTAGAACAAGTTAATCCAAGCATACTAAATAACAACTGCATGCCTATTACTAAAAAAACAAAGAGGTATTTAAAGATGTTAAGCTAAGCATTTGAATGGGGAAAAAAACATTATCAGGAGATTACAGAAAATTGTGGTAAATACACTTTAAATACTTTAAAATAAGATGGCGAGTTTAAATTTAATAATCATACAAAAATGTAATAGGATGAAAACCTAATCTGCATTTTTACAAAATAAAAAGTAGCTAGAAGTGCCATAAGAATGGCTAAAATAGCTTTACACAAAGTTGTCATCTTTAAAAGTAACATGCATGCCTGAAACTTTATGCCTTTCGCTGCTATGACAGTTCAAATCCAACGTAGACTGCCCTTCAGAGACATGCTACACCTGTATAGAAAATCAGCAAGTATTTCCATGCAGTATTTTTATAGTTAATGAGGTCTTGTTCTGCACTTAAATTGCAAACACAGATAACTTGTTTTTTTGGCTTTGTGCCTATTCTTGAGTAAACATTAGATAGCAGATCCGGTGAGAGAACGAAACCATAATGACTGGTATTGCATTTAATTCAAATATACATGTAATTCAAATTTCTACTGGAGATCCCTTCATAGGTAGGGGGAAAGCAGCATGAGACACTTTTAATTTTTTTTTTTATTATTATTATTTTTTTTTAATTATGCTGCCTAGAGCTACTTTTATCCACGCGTAAATAGATTTTATTTAGCCTTGCACCTTGGAACATTCTTCTTCAGGAAAACCTTCATGGGTGAGCACAAAATAAAACTGCTAAGTGGCCAATATAGCTTCAGTTCCCAGGTGGATCAAAATTTCTGAAGGTTTCAAAACAGTGAAAACTAAATTGCAATTTAAATATTTACTTAATTGTTTTCTGAAAACAGTTAAGATTTGATTAAAAAAAACCAAAACAAAACTACAACTATTTGGCTATTTTTCAAGGAAATTCTTAGATGTATATGTGGAAATAGACATTCCTAATAGTAGGAGGAGATGTTGCAGAAAATTTTTAGAAGTTGTTTGACCTTTCACCAGGTATAATGTTAACTGGAGAATGCATACATGGGATAAAATAGAGTATGTTACAGTGCTTAAGTGTGGGATCATTATTTCTGAGACAGAATATAAACGGTATTTCATTCCCTTTTTCTCAGGCATCTTTGTGTGGTGATGGATTACGTAGCTCATATAGTTCTCGCACTGTAAGTGTAAGAGGCTTTTGGTCGTTTCTTTTATTATCTTTGTTTTCTGGAGATAAAAACCTATGAAAATTGTGAAAATTTCCTTCACAACTTTTCTTTAGCCATCGGAATACAGTTATTCTTCAAGAGCAAGCTCAATTCGAAGTAGTCCTGTGGTGAGCGTTCCTCTTGCATGGTTTCTTGAATGCTTTTGTACTAACACACAACAATTATGAGTATTTATACTGGAGATCATTTTACTGACCAGCACACTGACTTGGTTTTTCAATTCCGCATCAAAAAAAGGCAGTTTGTCAGAGATGTGATTTTTAGCAAGATGTAAAGTTTTAGCAATAAGACAGTAAAATGTAGAAGCAATAAAGAATTTACTTTTCTAAACATCTTGTAGATGTTTGTAATGTATGTAGTTGGAAGCAACTGGAAACTGAAGTATGGTATATTGCTGGGATTCCCATCTCATGTTGTAACTGGGGGGCAGGCAGGTGAAACTCACTACAATACATGTGAAAAAGTCTTTTCTTTTTGGAAAGAGGACTAACCCAAACTTTGTTATATCACGCAGTAAGCTCATTTTCATGGAAACCAGTATTCAAAACTGAGAGAAATGTGTTCCTGGATCTGTAGTGTGTCAACAGAGTCATTCCAGAGGTGTTTTTTTCCTGCTGCAGAGTGATTTTAAATAGCTGTACCCTGTTTCTACCACAGAACAACTGTCTTGGTTTCATTGGTACAGCTGCTCATTTGTCATGCTACACAGAAAAGTAGCTCTGTGTTCTGATATGGGTTAAATTTAAATGTTTGATCCAGTTTTCGTTTTTCATGTATTCTTAACAATGTTGTAGAGACTAAACAAATAAAAATAGATTTGTCAAGCGACTGGATGTTTTTAGCTATAACAGATGTCAGAGTGAATTTTGGAGGATGTAGGAAAAAGGGAATTTTGGTGTTGCTTTATGAAGTTCCAAAACCTAAGAGGTATTAACATCCATCTCTAAAGTCTCTTAAACTGTGAAAATACTACTTCTTAGTTTCTCTTGACATTAAGATTCATTTCTTAAAAGTATTTACTTGATATGTATATAGGAATTCTATGTATCTCCGATCTCAGTATGTGAATGTGACACCAATAGTGCCAAGGTACCATTAACTCACACTAGTGAATGTTTAATAGAGTTCAAAGTATTTGTTTAATGAAATAATTCTGAAAAGGGTATTCAGCAGGTGAAGTAAACATCTCACAACTTAACTTTCACTTTCTGTTGTTTTTGTGGTTAATGCTTTGGTTTCACTCTGGGTTATGCACTGGAAATCAGCTCAGTACTCACTGGAAATTAAAAGATGGAAACAGAGTAGAAAACACTGGTGGAAAACTGTATCGTGCATCTCCATCTTAAACTGTATTGGTTTTCATAAACCCATTGAGAAAGATGTTAGAAATGCAGAGGGTATAGAAGGAGGAAGAGTAAGTTTTATCAGATGTATGGACTTTTCAACAGCAAAGATAAGTTAGTTTTGAATGAAAAAGAGCACGCTGTTGTCATAGGTTATGTTTCTAGCCCTTGAGTTTTTTGTTCTTTTGCTGTGAGTGTAATTCATATAAACAGAATTCTGTTCAGCATTTTTAGATTTTGTGAAATGCAAGTGAAATGAGAAAGTTCAGCCAAATTTCTGACCATTATGATTTATTTACTTTATTATTAAAAAAAAAATAAAGATGTTATTTAAAGAGTAGATATAGTTATGGCTGGAAAGTTACTTGTCAGAGAAACAGAACATAACCTAGCAGTGACAAAAAATATAAATTGTGTAGTCTGTAGAACGTAGAATCTGAGACAGGTGTTCATCTGCAAGAAGTTTTATAGGTAACTGGTCACATTTGCATAAAAGACATCTGACTGTCTTTTAATTGGAATAAAATGAGGCTACATCACTCTATACATCAGGTACAAAGAAATTAAGAATTATTTATTTTTTTTAATGGTTAAAATGGGATAAGGACAACATATTTTCAAACTGATCATTTGAAGATTTTCTTTCATATAATCACTTTTAAAAATAAGCATAATATTCACAGTAACTTTCTGTCTTTTAAAGCAGAGTTTACTAACACAACACTTTGGATAATGCTCCTCCTCTCATTAAATACTGTGTTTAACGTGCTTAGCATTTTCTCAGTGAAATATTTCCCTTGCCTTCCCATGGCATTGTAACGACTGTGATGTGGTTAGATATATTTTGCCTTTTTTACTAGTGATGTATTGCATTAGTATTTTTTCCTTGCCCTTTTTAAGGTTCCTGTGTGACAGCTTTGAGGAGTACACTTGTCTTCTATTGTGAGGCCTCTGAAAATTGTGAATAAGAGGAAGCCCAGTTCATATTCATAATTAGTAGTGTTGGGATTGTGTTGAAGAAAAGACAACATTCATAGAGAAAAATAACATTTATTTATCAAATTCAGATTATAGAATATGTTTTTATGATCTACAAACCTTTTTATAAAAAAGGTAATTTTCGTAGCTTGTGTTTGGTCCTATATTAGTATTAAACTCTTTTGTATCTCTGATTGTATTTTTTTATGTTACTCCAAATGAGGAAAATGAATCAATAATAAATGTTCATTGCTTTTAGGTTTAGATACTGTAAACCACAAGAATAATAAACATGTCAAGACAGTGTTTAAAAACAATGCTGACTAAAGTATTCATATCAGTGTAGCACGTTTTATTCATATATACACATTTAAAGTAGCAAAAATCTAGAAGACTAATTAAGATTTTACAAGTATTAAAGTTAGAAAAGCAAGAATAAACTGCAATAATGGAGATTAAAGTTAGGATTTCCTGTTTGTTTCTTTGGTTTTTTTTTAAATAAACTTTTGTTCATTCTGTGGTGTCACCTTCAGTTCTCTTTCACCCTTCTCCTTGTCTTTTGAAGTCCTCTGATTTTTCTGATCAAAGTGAAACTGCTGCTGACTATTTTAGTCGTTCCAACCGCAGGGGAAGCATTGTTTCCGATGCAGATGATGTTCAAGGTTTGAATAGTGTAAGTGTTAATGCTTGTTCGACTGTGCAAACTCACTAACCGTGGATTTTCTTTTCATACTCTGAAAGAGTAAATACTGTGAAAGCATCCAGAGTTATTTAATGGCAGATAGGATTGTTGAGGGGTTGGGGCTGGTTTTTTGTATTGAAATGTCTGGAGTCTGAATTTTTTAAAAGCATGCTGCTTTTTTTATTTCACAGGATTTTGCCTGTTGCTAGAAGCATGTGGCAAGTGTTAACACTTCACATTTTTTGTGTGTGATAAACTTAAGCATTTCTTAAATGTAAAATGCTGTGGGTTTTTGTTATGGAGATTAACAATGTCTAAGTTATTTTGTGTATTTTTGGAATACTGCTACTTGGTTTTGTGACAAAAAATAGATACTTAGAGCTGTGCCTTCTTTAGTGCATTTTAGTGTTCATTTCTCCAAGGTGAGGTTTTATCAGGATCCGTTACTGGAGCACTTGTTGGCTACGCTATCTTACTGAATCCTGAGTCAGTAGAGCAAAAAATTATCACAATGAGTTTCCTGTACATCCCTTTAGTCTGAACATTGTTTTTATTCTTTATTGCTGCTGTAAGTTCTAGAAATTCTTGTTACTTGCAGTCAAAACTTTTGTGCTTAATAGTGGAAAAAAAATAGGGAAACTTCCATTCTTAGGCATGTCTTTGGAGTAACAGAGTTAGGACATGCAGTCGGAGGAAAGGTTGAGAGAACTGGGATTGGGATGTTACTGGGATGTAACTTGTAATAATGCACAGCATTCATCATTTGCACATGCTCAAAACATGGCAGAGACCAATAATTTTTCCAGTTTAAATTTAAGTGCTTTTTTGTCTCTTATAAACCTACTTTTCTGAAATTAACTAATTTTCTAAAAGAAAATGTGGAAACTGAGACTGGCAATTATGCTGCCTTCTCAGTTGCTTTTATCATCATCATTCTTATGTATTATTAGATCCAAAAATTAATTTTTATATAAGGTACTCTAAATGGATACTTCAGATAATTGGAGTCTCAATACCATTTTATAATCACAGCGGTGACAAGTATTTGCCATTTGTATTTTCCATACATCATTGGAGATGGTGAACTTGCCATGGAAATGTTGCTTTGGTAAAACTCACAATAGGAGGAAAAAGGGAGATCTCGTAATGCAACATTAGTTTCTGCTGTGATTGTAGCAGACTTATAGATCTCTTGTCCCCAGGCTGGAATAAAACCAGGTGTTTTTGGAGAAGCCAGATATTTGAGATACCAGACTCAATGTATCGTACTTGTTTTAGGAAATATGGCAACATGTTAATGTCTTCATTTAATTCCACCTATTTTGATTCCTAGAATAGTAGAAAATATGAAAATTAACAATATAAGTTTGCAATATCAGTGTTTCTAAATAAGAAAGGGAAGTTCTTTTAATTAGGCTTCAATGCATAAAATACTAATTGAAATTATTTTGTAGGTTGCTGTTAATTAGTACACTTCAGAAATTATTTTGTAGGTTGCTGTTAATTAGTACACTTCAGTTATGGGCTTTTACCTGAATTGTTTTTGTCCTGATGTAATTGCAGGATTCATCAAGGAGATTGAAGGAACAAATGTGTTATCTAATGGATGTTCACACTGGTGTCACTGGTTGCTTGAAGTGCACTTGCATGAAGCTTTGTTTTTCATGCCACCAGTTGTTGTTGTCACTACCTTGTTGAAATTTAAAGTAGTGAAACATGTTTTGTTGATTAGTACTTTAATATTGGTAATGAGTTTTTATTAAAACTTAAAAGCTTCTGGCTTTTTCTTTCCAAGCATTCATTTATTTTGCAGTTGAGGTAAAGACGACTTTTTTAGGCTGAATTTTTTTTTCTGTCTTGATGTATGAACTTCTGGAATATTTTTTTTCTGTTCTTTCATTTTTTTTGTTCTTAAATATTTCTTACTACCTTTGAACAGAAGACGGTGATTCAGTAGACCCTCTTTGCAAAAGGTCTATTGTGATCACTTTCCCTTTTCTCTTTCAGCTCGAAGAAAAGAGTGAAAAATCACATTCAGAAATATTTTCAAGGGTAAGAGTTTTTAATTCAAAAGTTACTGAAAGTCAGTCTTCATCCATAAATTTACAAATATTAAAGTAGTTCCAAAAGTATAAATGCTGTGTATTTTTAGTAGAGTATATTTTAGTCATTTTTAAGAACTTACAAAGAGGTATTTTTAGACGTATCTTTATCTACGAAATTAATGCTTTGTGTCTTTTATTTCCCAAGGAAATAATTTTATTCTTAAGTTTACTTTTAGAAGTATTAATTTCTTATAGAATTTATTTTCTGTGTGAGAAATATTTAGCAGGAAAGGCTGAATTTTAAGAGGCTAGGGCTATAAAAATTCATATACTAGATTCCACTGGAGACTTTCTTCTGAATCCTGGGTGTCAGAAATTACAATTTTTAGAAATATTTTAAACTTCTACAGTTTTTCAGCACTAGCAGCTTCCTTATGAAAGTCTTCTGAACAAAAGACTCAAAACTGTAAAGTTATGATAACTCATAAGTCATCAAAGAGAAACAAACATTTCATCAAGAAGAAACATAAGTGCTGGAAAATAATCAATGGAAAGTATTGTCTATAAGCTAAAAGTAAGAAATGGTAAAAAAAAAAACAGAGAGAAAAGTGTTCTATGACTGAAGCAATTTATAAAGAGAAATGACAGTGTGATTCCTGATACAGTGTTTTTCCCTTTTTAAGCCATCATCTCGCAATTCCATAAGTGCAACTCCTCTGAGTGGCAACTCATCTAGGAGAGGAAGTGGAGACACAAGCAGTTTGGTGGATCCTGATGCCTCCCTCAGTGAATTACGGGTAAACTGCATTTTCAGAGAATTTGGAGCTAGTTTAAAATTGTATTTGTGGTTAGGAGGAATTTTTCTTTGCTGCAGAGCTTCTGGTGTCTTAATACTAATAAAAAGTTATGAGGATGTAATTTTTAATCACAAAAGATTTCTGTATTTATCTTGATAATTGTATTTGTTGTGTTCATAAATATTTATGGCGCTAACAGTTTAGCTTATATTAAAATAAGATTTTGTTTATGTCAAATTTGAAACAATTCTGTCCTATTTGAGATGACTTAGATTCGGGGATATAAACAAAAATCTTAATTTCCATCAAGTCGTTGTGAATTAATTGTAATTTCTGTGAATTATTACAGGCTTTGGCATTTGACAGAAATACATCTAAACCTTTTAATGCTTTTTCAACTATAAATTATTTCCCCATACTTCTTATGCTATGGTTCATTCCTATGTCCTGCAGGATATCTATGATCTTAAGGACCAGATACACGATGTAGAAGGGAGATACATGCAGGGACTTAAGGAACTAAAGGTATCAGGGCTCCTCCCAAGCATGCATTCTGTATGGGTGTTTTTGGGGAATGGAGATATCACTGGTTCCACTAACTCTATAAGGCTTTACTAACAAGTTTTTAAATGTCTTTAAAGCATGTATCTAACTTTTAATGCATAGAGAGCATCAGCTTAAATTTGTAAATTATTAAGATATAATTTAAATGTACCTGAGGTATATGTTCATTATTTGGTTTATGTTAAAATAGTATTAAACTTGCACCTTTTTAGCAGGGGTTTTATGGTAAGATAAGGAGATTTAAGTTATATTTTTCAGAGTTTTGTTAGCAAATGTATGGATATTCAAAATAATTACTATATATTAAATGGGGTAGAAAAAATGGGATATAGATATGACTAAGAACTTAAGAAACAACAAATCAGTCTTCCAAGTTGCAGCAAATACTACATCTTATAAGGCAAAATCAAAATAATGATTTTGAATGATGCACTGAGATGAATCTGGGCAGGCATATTGCTTGCAGGAGAAGATTGATTTTGTTTTAATCTTTTGCCACTATGAAAGATTTTTTTTTATGCTCGTGGTTTACATTCCCATTATCTTTGTCTAAATTATAGGTTGGTATTTTCAGTATTAGGTTAATGAGATTTGTCTATATTTTGACTTGTTTAAATTAGTATGCATGCTTTTCTTTTGTAAGTTTTCACAGAATTAATAGCTTGCAGTTAATTTAAAGTAGGATTATTTTCCCCTCTTCTGTGTTCAAGGGAAACTCAATACAGCAAATGATGTGGCTTACACATCTTTTTCAGGATATTTGTTCTGTTCTCTTTCTTGTTATCTAGTTGTGAATGGTAAATGTAAAAGTAAAGAGATCTTTCCATATTTGTTTTATATCCATATAGAGACTGAATTTGATGAATGCTTCTTGTGCTAGAGCATGTAACAGTGATGTATTTAAGAGCTTCCCTCAGTTTTATTGATTAAACAACATTAGATAGCATAGTAAAGAGAAAATAGGTAATTTGAGCTGTTCAGTGTAGCAAAAATTATTTTCAGAGAAAGTAACTTGAATCTGATAGCTGTATGCTCATCTTAATCATACTGCCATATGAATATTAAAAGGCTGTCAAAGAGCAGTTAGATTACAAGATTATTAGACATAGCTATGATTGTACTGAATTGGAATAAAATGTGAGATTGCTTCATAATTTTAGAATGGATCTAATCCATGTTTGCCAGCCTCCTCTTTAAGGCTGGGGTCCCAGAGCACATGGCATACAGTAAGAGGTTGAAACAACTGGATTTGACAAGTCTTGGGGCAAGTGGGCAGCAGTACCATTCCTGTTTCCAGCTGCCTGATAGGAGCCTGTAGAGAAGGCAGGGCAGACTCCTTGCAGAGGTGCACAGTGACAGGGCAAAAGGCAACAGACAAAAGATGCATCATAAGGGCAGAAATTCCTATTAGACTTCAAGAAACAAACTTTTCACAAGGAAGGCAGCAGCCAGGTTCTGCAGTCTGCTTCCCTGCAGATACTTCAAATGAACTGGAGATGAGCTGTGAGCAGCCTGATCTTGGCTGGCCCTGCTTAATTAGGAGATTGGACCAGGTGGCATCCAGAGATCTCTTAACCTAAATTACAGAAAACAATCAAATTGGAATTTTTTCCTAGTTGTACTTTGGTTAAATTTTGTATCTCCACATAAAAGACTATAACATTCACTTTAATGTTAGTGTTTAGCTTTTTTCCTTATAAATTGATTTTCTTTGGGAGTCTTTGGAAGGTTTACTGTCTCTGACATTTTGTTTTGTGGATTTTTATAAGATTTGTTATGTTTGCACCATCACAAAAAACGTTTTCCATTATTTTAATCTAAAAATTAATAATTACTTGAATGCACTTACATGTATTCTTTATTTTTTTCATTTTCTTCTATTTTATTAATCTTCTTTGCTCTTCGCTATTTACTGTTTCCCAGATGATAATAGTTTCTTTCTTACCTTTTCACTACTTACACTGACTCGTCTCTTCTGATTTGTAATCTATCAAGTTATGTCTTAAGTTATTTTTTTCTGGGGTTTCTAAAATACTGTTTTTCTCCAGCACAAAATTCCAGAATTTAGTGAATGGAACAGAGAGATAGAAATACCTGTGACTATGATAAAATTATAAAAAATAAAATACGTACTTTAAGGACAGCTTTCTCAAAATGGAGATTTATAACATGGAGTAGGGTTTGGGGGTTTAGGTTTTCTTAGAAAACTTGGATTGTTACCACCCTCTCCCAAAATACCTTAGTCCTTAGTCCTACTGTTGTGTTTTCTGGAAGACCCAAGCTTGGTGCCCTTCCTGTGTGAGTACTTCTACTGTCATAATACAAATAATTAAACAGGGAGGTTATGCTACTTATGCCTTGAAAAGAGAGATTACATGAAATACTAGGGGATTTGTAGGAGGACACAGATCTGCTTTAGAAAGGGAATAGCTTAATAGCTGTCTTTCACTTCTAAAATTAGGACTCTGAAACTTAATTTTTTGTATTTTTAAAAGCATGCATATTGAAATCATCGCGTGTGTAGAAGTATCTGGAGTGATAGTTTCAGTATTGAACAGTTCAGGTTTGTTACAGTACTGGGGGGAAAAAAAAGGATAAAATCATTTTGGTTAATGTGAGAGAATTGCTGAAGAGGTATAGCAAGGTGTACGTGCACCTTCTGGTAGAGAATCAAGTGTGTGAATCTTTACATGCTTTTTTTTAATCTTAGTGAGAAATAAAAAGACAAAATGTCTGCTTGAACAGAGAATCATTATTACTTAAAAAATGTGACTACCTGAAAACTTGAATCTGAGGTATAGAGCACTACTCAAATAATGACCATTAAGTTAAACTACTCTTAGAGAGATTTCTGTGCTCTTTTTTAGTCATATAATTGTCTGTATTCTGTCAGATTTGGTGGCTCGTTCTGAAGTGTTTCCTTGTGCATGCACTGAAAATACAATAAAACTGCAATATTGCTACTTTAGCCTTGTGAGTTAAGTCGTGAAATTAGCAGAGTAGAAAATGCAAGAGGAACATTATCTTGTGATTTTTGTCCTTTTGTAACGATAACTTTTCATTGCTCTGTATGACTTAACCTGAATAATGGAAATTGAGCTGTGACTTGGTATTTCTAGAAAGAAGACGTGAATAATAATTCAGAAACAAAAATGGTTGCATGATTTTATTTTATAACCGATAGCACTCTTCAGCATTATGGTGGTATTTGAGCATTATAACAGTGCATCAACAAGTTGGACTAATGTCAGCCTTTCTGCTGTCTATAGGATTCACTAGCTGAAGTGGAAGAGAAGTACAAGAAAGCTATGGTTTCCAATGCTCAACTAGACAATGAGAAAAACAACTTGGTTTACCAAGTGGATACTCTAAAGGATGTCATTGAGGAGAAAGAAGAACAGATAGCAGAGTTCTATAGGGAGAATGAAGAGAAGTCAAAGGTACTGATTTTTAAGGTGGTTTTTTTTCTAATTATAAAGATAAATCATAGAAACCTGCACTACTTAGTAAGGAAAGGTGAAATTTTTTGGATTAGTAGTAGAGTCCAGCTATCTAGGTGTTGTGAGTACTGTGTTTTGTTTTGTTTTTTAAAAACCCCTACCATCCTTCAAAAAACCCAAACCAACAAACCAACCACCCCCCTGGAAAAAAAACAAACAAATTCCACCAAACAACCTCTCCCTCTCCACTCCACAAACCACATCCCAATTGAATGCGATTTAATTGATTAATTGAATTTAAATAATGCAATACACTAAAGAGAAAATATGCATTTGAATCAAATAGGACATGTTCAGTCCCACTTTCTTGGAAATGGAAAATCTCTGTGGTAGCTTTTTTCTAGCAATGTTTAGATAAATTCAGTATCTGAGTTTTTCTTGTTAATATTATGCTTAAACCTTTATGGCATCTTTTCTCTCCACACTAAATTTTATTAAATAAAATCTTCTATGCAGTAAATATCTGGAACATTTAACTAAAACACTGATTCTGTCATTTTTAGCCACTTGGTAGGTAGAATTTCTCAGGTTGTTGCAGTAATTTCTTGGGTATTGTTATGTTAAATAATATTACTAACTTTTAAAAACTTGATATTAAAAATAAGTGTCAAGCCTAAAATAAATAAAAAGAAATAATGAATTTATTTAATATAGGAATTGGAAAGACAGAAACACACGTGCAGTGTTCTACAGCATAAGTTGGATGAACTTAAAGAGGGCCTTCGACAGAGAGACGAGTTGATAGAGGTATGTTCATGTGAGATACTGTGTGATAGAACTTGTACAAACAAACATGGTGTAAGGTTTGAATGGGAATAGCCATCGTACACAAAATGAGCTTAAATATTATCTTGCATTTTTAAGAAGAATTACCTTGATTTAGTGGATAGAATTTAAGCTATCAATCTCTCTTAATTTATAAAGTTGAAAATGTCTCTGTAAGGGATTCAAATGTGTAAATTTCTTAATTCCTGTGAGAATTGTGGTTCTCTCATGAATGTTCCTTTTGTCTTTTTCTTCCATTGTGAGGGCAGAACTAATGTTTGTATGGCCAAAATCTTTTTGCCTACCTAGAACTTCTGATGCATGGATAATAACAAATATTAATTTTTCCCTTTCCTTAAAGTTTCCATTTCAGTTATTTTGTATTTTTGTGAGCATCAACCACTGAAATTTGCAGCAGTGAATGTTTGTTTGCTTTACCAGTCAAACATAAACATAGCAACACTGGTCAGCATGTTACTGGGACATAACCATGTCGCTGGATGTGGGGTCCATCATTTTCTTTTTCCCTCTCCCTCTTTTAATTTGTTTCCAGAAGAAACGTGACCCAAAATCCCGGAGTTATTTTCAGTCTTTATTTTAAAATAGTCCACAAACTTATATATATTGTCAACAATATGCAGGTGTCCATTTCCCGTTGGTTTTGGTTCTAGCATTGTTAAGTTGTAGGTCAATTAGTATGTCATTTTCCCCACTGCCTTTTGGCTTCAGTGAAAATCAATGATTTTAAGTGTAAGAGCCAAAATTTCCACTACCTGCTTTTCAAAAGCTGTCTAATATTGAATTTCATTGATAATTTCTTTTGCCCTTAATTCTTGCACTCTCCAGGCAGTAGTAGTGTAATTCCACAAGACTTCTGAAAAGTCCCAGATCTGTTATGGTTATTGAGAATATAATATGCTTTGTGAATTGGAGTTGATATGATTTACTAGTAGAAGAAAAGGAGTAGGATTAGCCTAAGAGGCAGCATTTTGTGGAGTAATGCTGACAAGCAAAAACTTGGCAAATTCTGCTTGTAGATCTGTCACTTGCTCTGGATTCTCTTTGACTTCACTGTAAAGGAAAAAAACACTTTCATCTTTGGTGGTGGTTGTTTGGGTTTTTGTTTGGTTTTGTTTTTTTTTTTTAAATATGTGAATCAAGAATATACAGTAGGTTTGTCTGGAGTGTTTGCTTTGGTAGAATGTAGCATGTGTATGTAGAATATTCACCAAATGCATGCAGTCCCTTCAAAGATAAAGTTTACCCTACATTTACCATTATTTGAGTAACTTCTCTAGCTTTTAACACTAATATAATCTAGCTGAAGCCATTTAGCTTTTTGCAGGAAGACATTATCTTCCATTCCCAGATGTAAAATCAAGTTCATTAGGAAGGCAAAAAATTTTCTCTAGCCCTAAAATTCTTATGTCATCCTCATACATAATTATCTGAGAATAACAAAGGACTTCAGCTATGTCTGCAGGGCAAACAGCAAAGTGTTAGTCAGATAAAAAATAGAATTACACTTGATATGTATTGATACAGCACCAGAAGGCAGTCAGCAGCTGTATTTCACTTCCTGGATTTTTGATTCAAACTTCCTTCTTTATACTTTAAAGAAGGTTTTCTATTTTGTAAGATGTTAATAAAACCACTTGTTAATATAAGTGGGACTTATGAGTGGGACTCACTTTCAAATGGGACTCGAAGGTATCTGGAAATCACAACAAGGTAATTATTTTCCTAACAACATGATGTTATCCCCAGTCTGCAGTGGGAACTGTTACTAAAGAGAAGTAGCTCTAGCTGCACTAAATTCTCACATCAGCATGGATTGAATAGAAATAATTACTGTTCTTGTGCATGAATTCATAGAAGAAATATTATGTTACACTTAGTTGCACATTTTTTCTTTAACTTCATGCTCATAAACACTTTGGTTGACTTGTACTATTTATTTTCCTTTATCTGTTTGAGTGAGTTTTTTTTCCCATTTCCTTACTTCTCTTTCCTCTGTTATTCTTCCCTCATCCTATTTACTACAGGAGAATCAACGCATGCAGCAGAGTTTAGACTCCATAACCAAAGAGGTGTTTGATCTGCAGGAGACAATTAATTGGAAAGATAAAAAAATAGGGGTATGAAACAAATATGGGGGGAAAGGTGTTTTTTCATTTTAGAAGTAGATGAATGCCCCCATCCCTGCAGGGAATGCTGTGTACTCCAAAGAAATGAAGGCAAATTTAGATATTTAAAATGTTTTGCAGTCTTTGTCTTCTTTAAAAAGTGAGCTCCACTCTGTCTTTACTTGCATCATGATGAATAATACTAATTAAATCTATAATATAATAAACTCTTATGCATACAATTTTAAATTTTTTTATAGTTTTTTTTTACCTGTAATCATGGCTTGAAAAAGGCATTTTTTCCTTATTCTTAATAAATGTAAAAATGGCCTGGGTCCATAGATAGATCCATAGTGACATTGCAATAATATCATTTTATACTGATTTGAAATTATGTTTAATGCTTTTAATCTCCTGAAAGGCAAATACCATTTTGAAAACTTGAACAGTTTAAACCCTGCTCACCATTTGACTCCTGCCTCTCTCATCTTAAAAATTTTCATAAGAATTAGTGGATTTTAAAATGGTCTGCTTTCTACCTGGTATGAAAGACAGAATACCCCAGATAATGAAAAACAGAGGGAGCTGCAGGAGCTAACGCGTAAAATCTCAAGGTTAAAATGTCGAGAAGCCTCAGTGAATCGGGCTTGGATTTTAGCACACACCTAGTGCTAAAAAATGCAATCTTGAATTGACTTCTTCAGCCTCGTTTGTGCATTCCTCTGTTGCATTTCTGATCCTTCTAGGGCTGGTTAGCTTGGATGCAACACTGAACCAAGCTGATTTTTGACACCACACACAAAATACAAAATAATTGCCAGCTATTGCAAATGAAAGTTGGAATTGAAACAGTGGTTGTGTGCCACCTTTTGAGGAGCATCCCTGTGGCTCTTGTGCAGAACGGAAGGTGCTACAGGAAGAACTGAGTTGAGGGTGACACAGGGCAGGCAGAGTTTGTCAGTTTTGCTTCTGGGCAGCACAGAAGTGGTAAAACTGTCTCAGAGCCAACCTGATCCTTGGTGATAACTCCATGGCTCTGAACCTGTGGCTGTTCTGGAGCACAGGTAGGTAGATCTGGGTAAGAGGGAGTTCGCTGGATAGTCTTTAGAAAGGAATTGTCTGTCTTCTAGTCACTCCGCAGTCTTCCTCTCAAAATGAATTTTACACCAGATTTTGGCATACACAGATTCCTTTGAAAATTGCTGTATTTGCTAGAGTTCAAGTCACTTTTCAAAGTTATCCGGTGGTGCCCAGTTAAAAAGCAAGCCCCGTTATACTCTCTTTTTTCAGACCATATTTATTTCATGTTTCCTTCCATACATATTACAATCCCCTCTTCCATCATGAAATAGTATTTCAACATTTTAAAGCTTTTTGTGAACATTCTTCCTTTTTTATTTTTAATCATGTTATTCCCATATTTACTGTTCACCTTTGTGTACTGAACTGTCCCAATTCGTGCAATTTTTTGTGCCAGCACTTTTTTCTCTTTCAAATATGCTGGCAGAGTTAGCGCAGAGCATATCATCTATCTAATGTTCAAAAAAGTAACTGTCAGCCAGATTGACAAGAAAGATATTTTTTTCCTTTAGCCAAAATTTTCCTGCCAGTTTCTGTGTTCTCATAAATGCCATAACTGGATTTTTTACTAGTTTTTAATTTTTTTTACCATCTTGGAATTGAAATATCTTAATTCTTAAAATGTAAAAATGCTGCTCTCTTTCTCACTTTTGTTATCTAAAAACATATTTTTCTTAGCTCACAGTTTTTGGGTCATTCTTCCCAATACTGAGTAGTTTTGCTAATTTTTACTCTTTCAGCTTCGGAATTCTCTGAGAAGCTTCACGAAGGAGTAGTTTATAACTAGAATTGTTACCCAGTTTTACAGTATGTAAGACTGATGCTGCCTCAGAGGAAGAAGGGGAGGCAGGCAGAACAGAGGTAGCATGAGTCCAGTTTTACATTTGCCCTCTTCTATTGTCTTGTTTCTACAAAGTGATTGAAATTTGCATTTGTATTTCATCTTAGATCAATTTGAGAACACTGAAGTATAATTTCTAGGTAATATTTCTGAAATGTGCAGCTATTTCACTGTTTGTTGGCTCCAAATTGTACACTCATTGCCAAATCAAAATTAACAATGGTGTGTCTGAGTTTGGTATAGATTTTGTGAAGGTTTTTTGGAATATTTAGTAAATAGGGCCCCAGATAAATCTACCAAGTGATCAGATTTTAATCGTACTGGTATGTTAAAACATACCTGCAGAGCTTAGTTGTCCTGATTTTTATTCCCTCCCCTTTATCCCACAATAGGATTATTAATTTAGTACAAAATCCATGTGGTTCTGGGCTGTTGTGTCCATGCTCTCAAGTGGGTGAGCTTCCTTCCCCCTCTCTCTGCCGCTGCTCTTCAAAAATGGCAAAGGTGTATCTTTAAGTGGAACACAAAGTGATGTAGTGATTAAGGTTTTTCACACTAATTATAAATGTAGTTGCAGAGATCCAGTATGTTAGGAAATAAAAGGACATCTTATGAATTCCTCAACTATCATGGGACAGCTAATGCTTTCACACATGTTTAATTACCTACATTTTAAATATTACATTTATATACTAATAAATCAAATGTAACAGCACGTCTTAAATTTTTCTGTTGAAATTGAGTAATGCATTAAAACATTGCTCTAGTATACAGATTCTAGATAATTATTAAAATTCAGCATACTTCAATTTTAATGTGGAGCAATTACAATACAAAGTTATACACCTTCATTTCTTTCTTGGTATCAGTACATTCCTAAACATTAATGCATGATGTAAGGTTTAGTTGGATAATTTTCTTGGCAAAATGTGTGTACACTTTTGTAGTTGCTGTAAGGTCAGGCTTATTTATAATGCATGCAGTATTGAATTTGAATGGAATACTGGGATGCTGCCCAGTCAAGTGAAAGTGTCTGATTAACTGTCAGGTAACACAGCTCCAGCTTAGGTAGGCAAATCCATCTGTGTCACATTTAGTTGTCATCCTTTTTTATGCTAAAATAGCGCTGCTAGTTTTTGCTGCTTTTTTTTTTCCCCCTCAAACTGATTACTTTGGGTTTAGTAAAGAGTGGTTGTAATACTTAGGTAAGTAGTATAATAAATTAGTATTTCTAAGTGGATGACAGGTGTATATAAGGAAAGTATTTTTATGAGGTAAGATTTCTACTTCTCTACCCTGTAAAAATTAGAAAAATTAGTTCAGTGAATTAGATCTTTGCCAATTCAGTTCCAGCAAACTTTATTTCTGGCCACAGGGTGTCTATATTAAGAAGAATCACTTGCTCTTTTGATATTCAACTTAGTTTATCAAAATCTACCAAAACCAGAAAATACTAAATAGAAATCTGTTATAGAATCTACTAAGACTCACCTGGGCAAAAATTATGTCGTGAGAAACATGCAGCAATGAGGCTCTAGATATGTGACTTGTAAAAGGTAGTTATCAAAGATATATGTTTGTGTATATTAAATACCCTTTTACGTTTCTTTACCTTTGAGATCTTTGTATTTACTTGTAGAAACTCTCTCTGCTGTCTGTCATACGCTTTTTCTCTGTGCCATTCTTTTCTTGCTATCTGCCTGACCCCAGGCCCTAGAAAGACAGAAAGATTACTTTGACTGCATTAAGAATGAGCGAGATGAGCTCAGAGAGGAGTTGGCTGACCTGAAGGAAACAATGACGAGAGGAGAGGTATGTTGGTAGAAGTTACTTTACGGTAACAGAAATCCAGGAATGGGGCATGAAATCAAGGTCAATGAAAAAAGAGGAAGAATGGTCACTGTTCTTGTGCAGTCTCACAACCTGACCCTAGGGTAGGATAAACAGCACGTTTTATTGTAACTGTTTCAATCAATTTGAAAAGCTTTTTAAAAACTTTTCTGTCCAACTGTATTTTAGCACTACTCCTGTATGAGTGGTTGTTTTTTTTTTTCTGTTGTGTTTTTAGAAACATGGATTAGTTATAATTCCAGATGGCACACCAAATGGCGATGTAAACCATGAATCAGTGGTTGGTGCAATAACAGTTGTATCACAGGAAGCTGCTCAAGTCTTGGAATCTGCAGGAGAAGGACCACTAGGTAAAAATATCCTAAGAAAATATCCTAACATACTTTACAGAGTGTTTGAAGTCTTTGTTTGCTTCCTCTTCAGTGGGTTGTGATTTACAGACACAGAAACATACCTGTTGTGTTTCTGGAGTACATCCTTACACAACTTTTAAGATTGTGATTTTTAATTTTTTTTTTTAATACTGAGTAAAAAGACACATGTATCTTTTGAGTTAAAAAAAATAAAAATTAACAGTATGTGCTTGGATGTTTGTCACTGATTAGCTCTCTTGGTC
Source organism: Antrostomus carolinensis (assembly GCF_000700745.2). NCBI lineage: Eukaryota > Metazoa > Chordata > Aves > Caprimulgiformes > Caprimulgidae > Antrostomus > Antrostomus carolinensis. The sequence goes on from NW_010336621.1 coordinate 24,751, forward strand.
CAGTTTCTGTTTTGTTACTGCCAGAAAATATCTTGCCTAAAAACGTAGTCTTTTGGATTAGTATGTTTTCTGTTGTGTTTCGAGAGAGGGGGGGAAAAAAAATATATGTATAATGAATGAAAGAACTTCTGTTACAGAAAACAATGCATTGTATATACTTTGCCCTTCCTTGAAATACTTCTGCTTTTGTTAGTGTAAAGCAAGTGCAATCATCACACTCATTAGAAAAAAAAATAAAGTGTTAAAAACATTTAAAACATGACACAGGCAACAGAAAGATACAATCAGAAAAGAATTTTGTTGGAAATGGCTGTTCTGGATACTGGGACAAAACTGTGTGTTGTTATTAAAAAAAAATCCTTGGTTGCTAATTTACTTTGAAGAATTACTAAACTTAGAGGTCTTGCTTTTAAAATTGTTACACCAATAAACAGTATGAATTAAATATTTCTCCCTTTTTTCTGCTATTAACTGAAGGCTGGTATGTTGTTATTAGTGAGTTATCCAAGTTTTGTGCTCCAGTGCTATTAGCTTTAAGTAGAAGAGCATTTTAATTTGAAAATTAAAAAGAAGTTATGAAAAATATGTTCTTAGTTACAGATTTCTCTAGTTTTTAATTGGGTTTTTTGTTTTAGATGTACGGCTACGAAAACTGGCTGGAGAAAAGGAGGAATTATTGTCCCAGGTAAAATAAGCTATTCTTTTCAGAAATAGACCTTTGTATATTCTTTTGCAAACTATTAATATATTAGCAATAAACAAATATTAAGCACCAAAGGTGCTTAATCAAATACTTAAGCAAGATAAAATACTCAACTTTTTACCTGGCTGGCTACTAGGAATTATCAGCTCCTCTCACTCATGTCGTTATCCATGTGACTTTGATCTTCAATCTAACTTGCTGCTGACTCTACTATTAGTGCACATCCTTAAAGCTGCTCTATTTTATTTTGTCTTATGCGGAAATACTAAAGTCAGTAAAATCTCATTAAACTCAAGTGGCTCTTTTCTTCCAGATTGCTAAATGGTACTATTTCTTTGATCATTTCAGTTACTCAAATAGAAAATTAATATTATCAAAGTAGTTGTATTTTGATACAGTTCAGTATTGAGAAGAAGAGATTCAAGAAATCATATAGCCATTGAGCAGTTGTTAAAAATACCATAATTTTTGTCATTCTAGTTGAACACATTGCAATTTTAAAATCACAGAATCACAGAATGGTGGGGTTGGAAGGGACCTCAGGAGATCATCCAGTCCAACCCCCCTGCCAAAGCAGGTTCTACACCAGGTCACACAGGAAAGCGTCCAGGTGGGTTTGGAACATCTCCAGAGATGGAGACTCCACACCCTCTCTGGGCAGCCTGTCCCAGTGCTCTGTCACCCTCATGACGTTGTCAACATTTGTTTTTGCTGGGAATTTTAGTATAAATACTTGGTTTAGCACGGCAATAAATTCTAGTATTGAATCAAGGCTATTAAAAATATGTATACGAATACATATATGCATATTTATTGACATATAATTGTAAAATAATCGTTAAAATAATTGATTTATATAATGAATGGGAGTTTTGCAAGTGTAAAACCTATACCACTAATCTGTAGGGCAATATTTTGATATAAGAGTCAAAAATGTATCTTCCACTTCTTTCATAAACTCCAGACACAGAGGACGTAGCTGAGGAATCTGTGTTCCCTGACTACTGGAAAAAAAAAATTAAAAATAAATAAGACAGTTGCTATAACACAAAATAAAACCATTTAAGATTAGTGTGACTACAGATTTGCCCTGGGACATTGCTTCCATATGAAGTAAAAAGAGAGGACCCCAAAAAAGCTGTGGATTATTCTTTCTGTAAACTCATGAGGATCTTGTTCATAATCTTCATATGTGTTTAGAGTGTAAAGGGTTCTCTGTAGAAGAAATGCATAAATACAGTTTGATGCCACGTCCTCCTCTTCTGGAAAGGCAGCTCTGTTAGAGCTACTGGGTGTCCTACATTGCACAGAGATCCCTGCAGGACTGACCAAGCTGGTGGGTTTGGATTGTGTGGTGACACGCAGAGGGCACTCACCCAGCAATGGGGATGGGGGACTCCAGCCACAGGCCTCCGGGACTGGCTTCCCCTCCTCCCTTGCACCGCTCTGCTGCTCCTGCTTACAGAACTATCTCTGCCAGTGACAACTCAAGACTTGCTCTGTCTTTTCCCCGTTTAATGTTTAGATGCACAACTACTGAACTTGTGGGAGTCTCCCTTTCACAAGAGAACACTTCTTTTTCAGGTTAGAAAACTGAAGATGCAGTTGGAAGAAGAACGACAGAAATACTCTAAAAGCGACGGCATGAATCCAGATATGATTGGCTTAGAGAACGGTTCTGACTTGCAGCTCATTGAAATGCAGAGTAGGTATATGGTTCCTGCTCAGAGCTATTCCTG
>NW_010336621.1:27213-33000 GCF_000700745.2 Antrostomus carolinensis
TTTTTCCTGTATTGTTGTGCAGTATTAGTATTGTGAAGGAATATATCGTTGAGCAGCTAGTTTTTTATTGGCGTATCTCCTTGCAGGAAACGTCTCACTGCAGCATAGCTTAAAAAAATCTGCCTCTTTGTGTTGAATAACAACGTTCTGGGAAGTTAGTTTTCATTTGATTACCTTGGCTAAAGTGGATGTCCCTACTTGAACAATTTCAATTTTTAGATGATCAAATTTCAGCCAAGATATTTTGTTAATATAGCCTACCTGTTTGTTTTATTTTGTTGAATCTTTGATACAGAAGCTTAACCTAAAAGACTATTATTCTCTGAAGCAAAACATGAAAAAATCATTCAAGTTTAACAGAATATTCAGTGTGGCTTCATAGAGGCACTAAACTACTTTCCATTTCAAGCAGGCCATTTCCTCAGCTGAAAACTCTACTTGTTTGACAGATTGTCATTTAACGTGCTTACAGCAACGAACGTGAACAGAGCACTGGCAATGTCAGGGCTAAAATATAACACCAAAATAATTTGCAAAGCTCCTTGGAGTTTGTCAGGCAGGGCCAAGCCTTGTGCTCCTTATCATTCAAATGTTATTGCAGATGTGTACACTAAATGCTGCTGGTATTATGTGTAATGTGATTTGACCCATTTTGCAGTGTGTGTTGGTTATTATGTTGATTCTGTTTTCTGACAGATGAATTTGTTGATCTAAATATGTCTGTTAAAAGGTGTGTAACTCATTTATACATCTGAAATTTAATGCACACTCTTACAGAGACAGTAGTTGTGTTCTCTAAATAACAGGAAAATTATTTCCTTTCCATACTCTCAAAAAAGGTTTCTGAAAGGACATTTGCCTCTTTATAATCTTGTGTATGAGCTTCTCAATAAAAGGGTCTTTTAAATGAATTTTAATTAAAAGGGAAAATGCCAGTTCAGAGAGTCACTTTGAGTAATATATTCATGTCAATTTTAATCTAGGAGATGCCAACAGACAAATTAGTGAATACAAATTTAAGCTTTCGAAAGCCGAGCAAGATATGACTACCTTGGAACAAAATGTAAGTGTACCTGTTTTTTTCAGGGTTTTTTTGTTTTTTTGTTTTTTTTTTCAACAGAAACTATGAAAATATATTGCATCATTTGATTTACTGTTTGTTCTTTAGTTTGCACAGAATGGCACTACATTTCTATTTTTTTTCATATTTCCTGCAATTCAACACCTGCACATAGAAAAAACAATCTGGAGTTAATTTACTAAGATGTGAATATACAGCAGGATAATGAGGAACTGAAACTGAAGCTACTAGTTCAAGAAAATCAGTTTATGTAGCTTAATTACTTGTAAAAAAGTTGTATAGTCTGTGGAAGGTACATAATTTACTCTCTGAAATTCAAGAGTTTCTTTTTAGAGAGATACATATATCTCTCACACTGATTTACTTTGTGATTGGAAGGCAGTAATATGATATTATATAGTTCAGTATCTCTGTACATCACCTAAAAATCATATAAAGGATTATAATTGGAATCAGAGATGCATAGTTGGTCTCTCTTGCACAGCAACAGGCTACTAACTCATCCCATGGATTTGGGGGTAGCAGGGAGCTATCAGGATAACAATCCAGCAAGTGGGCTTTAACACCTGCAGATTACAACCAGGATTTGTCTTGAGCCCCCCTTTACTGCTGAACTCGGTGCTTCAGCTCAAGACCTCTTGCACCATATTCCCATAACAGAGTCTCCTTCCTACTTTACACCTTTTCATATGGTCTCTGTTTTTCAACTTTCCAGCTTTGGTTTTTAATCCCATGTGTTCCACAACTCTTGATTTTTATTTTTTTTCCTTTTTCCATCTCTTGCCTCTCTGCTTGGTTCTTTAACCCTGTATCTTCACAGCTGTGTCCTATGCTGTGTTCCATTCTCTGCTGTTTCCTGTGACCCTCACCAGGGAGAGACAGGCAGTGAAGGGTATTACAAGTTTCTGCCCACAGTATATTTTACTGGTTTAATAGTTCTTTTAAACATTCTTTTTGCTATTATGGCTGTTGCTGACACAGTTAAACCTCCTCTTTCCAGAGGGAGATACTATGGATAATTCACAGGATGCCTTGTGTTACTGTGCTTTTTCAGAAAGGGGAGAACAAGTGGTGGCAGGGGTCAGCTCAGGTTGGAGCACCCTGAGTAATCGTTCCTTTTGTCCTGTTTGGGTTTGCAGATTGGACGACTTGAGGGGCAGGTTGCAAGGTATAAAAATGCAGCAGAAAATGCAGAAAAAGTAGAAGATGAACTCAAAGCTGAAAAGAGGAAGCTTCAGCGAGAGGTAATTGACTTGATTTCCTTTTCAGCTGTATGCTCCTTTCAGTCGTGAACTGTTCTGTCTTTTGCATCCAAGCTCTGTTTTGTTGTAATCTTTGGTTACAGCTTTTAAGTGTTTTTTGAGGAGGCCTCTGAGTCTCAGTGTTACATTCAGAAGGCAGCTGTAGCACATAAAAGTAATACTAATTACAATTCAATACACTACGTCCTTGAAAGGAAGGTTCCAAACTTTTCTTCTAAATGTAGTAGCTTTAACTATTTTAAACTAAACCTTCCATAAAAATTACTGGGGAGTCAAGTGCCAGCCTGGGAGGTTTCCAGGATGCATCTCACGAGGAGCTGGGAAGAAGCTGTATTTAAGGGAGCTGTTGGTCATGCTTGCTTGAGAGCTGCTGCATGACTAGCATGATATCTGCCACCCATGGGAATATATATCCATCAGCAAGTAACAATGGTGGAGAGGACTTTACCTTTAAACAGGATGGAATAGGAAGTTGCAAGCACCAAGCTCTTCTTGGAATGAGTAGGTGTTTCATGTTTCCATTGCTTCCCAATTAGGTTTTTTAAACAGTTGAATTCCAGTTCATCTGACTGCAATAATGAAAGTGTTGTGTCTTGTCTTATGTCCAAGTAAACTTTAAGCAATCATAATTTTTCCTTTCATTTTATAGTTAAGAACAGCACTGGATAAGATAGAAGAGATGGAGATGACCAATAGCCACTTAATGAAAAGGCTGGAGAAGATGAAGGCAAATAGGACTGCGCTTTTATCTCAACAGTGAAGTGGAAGTTCAAAATATGATGCACTGCTCCTTGAATAACTAGCCCCTAGTTTTTAAATACAGACTTTCATTGGCATGAACTATTTGAACACTGAGCTGTTCATTGGTGTTTCAGTTTCAGAATTAAAATACGTATTTCTTTTTGTAACTTATGAGAGAATGAAATACAGTTTGAATTCCCATTTGAATGACAGCAATTTTTTCTGTAGTGTTTGATTCTAGGGTCAGAGCTGGAGCACAATGCTGGATGTTTGACTTAGCGATAGAAAAAGTTTTTACAACTGTGGAATCAAGTTTACTCACGATCTCTTTTGGCTGCTTTAATGATGCTTGATGCTCCGAGACAACTGCATGAATTCAAGAAGACACTGTATACTGTATCGTAAACTAACATATATTTGCTCAAGACATCACACAGCACAAGTGCCTTTTATCTGGTGCAATTTAGACTTCATTGTTGAAATAACTTTGAAATCAGATAACATTTTATTTTAGGATACATTTGGGGTATTCACTAAACTTTATACATTTTGAAAATACATTTTTGTAAAATATTTAAATTTATAAGGAAAAAAATAGGGACTGTATATAAAAAAATCTGCTTTTTTTGCATGGGCACATCTGAATTCTAGGTAATTTTGTCAAATATTAGCCCCTGATACTCTTAGTATTAAGAGTGCAGATTTAAAAACTTCTGTTGTACACCATCAAATTATATGTCATCTGCTGCTTAAGTGTGAATTGAAATTTTTAGGGTGGGAGGTAGGGGTGGGAGATTTGGCTAAGGAGTTTATTAAATGGACACTTTACTGACCAAACCCAGATGTTTTGTGTTTTCTTCTAAATACTGAGATACCAACAGCACAAAGCAAAATCTTTGCAGAATAATAAATTCTGATCTCCATATTCTTGGAAATTATCTTTTTGGCTTTGAAATGGTGAGTTTGAATTTTTTTTTTTCTGATTTCTTAGCTTGGTCTGCTACTCTTTGACAGTACTGCCATGGAGGATGGGGTCAGTACAAGGAAGGAGGCGCTTTCTGGAGCGGTGTGTGTTTTGTCTGTAGCCTGCTTTGTGGACAGTGAATGCTCTTAAGAACTTCCACTCTTTTCAAGCTGGCACTTCACAAGTGGGAAATGAGCAGCACCTGCAGCAGCAAATTTGAGGTGGTGCTGCCCCTGTGTTGGACTTTGCTTGAGGCCAGCAGGAGCCCAACATTTGGTCTGAGAGGAATCATTCTTTTGGATTCGTATCAGATGCTTTCCTGTTGCAAATTTCTACCCTTCAGGAGTACTTCTCAAAGTGAGGCAGGCTTCAGGACCTTTGCTATCCAGGGCTTGGTGCCTCTGCTTTCACCAGAGCTGCTTTCCAAAGGAACAGCCGTCTTTACAGTGCAAAACTGAAGCTTTCTGCCTTTTTCTGTTTGGATGCTAGTTGCCTCTTGGACTTGGAAAAGAAAATGCCTTCCCTGTTGAGAAATCTTCCTGTAAGTAGCAGATCTCCTTAGGCATACTCATTAAATAAGAGACAGTTGTACTTTGGTGATCACATAGATCATGTCTGTGCTGTTTACTCCTTGCATTCTTTTGTGTACGTGTTCAGAAGAAATTATCAGGGTTTTGGTTAGTTGTTCTTAATTCTTCTTATTCTGAAGATAAAGGGATACTTTGCAGGTTTTTAGAGTGTTCACACGTACAGAACTCTGCTAAAGCTGTATTTGGTATATGGTGGGGAGCACATCCTCTGGTTTACTTCCTCTCAGCCATCTGTTGAAGCTGGACATTTTATAGCACAGGGACAACTGTGTGAGTTCAATATTAAACTATTGATATGGACAGATATGGAATTACCAGCTCAGAATTACCAGCTTACTGCAAAACTTCTTCTGGAACACAGGTAAAGCATCAGTACATCCTTTCTAAAGATCAGTATTTTCAGTACTTTTTTAAAAAGTTGTTTATTACAGAGGTCTGTTAGTATAGCCATTTTAGGTGTAGAGCTTCCCCATTTCTTCTTGCCAGAAAAATCAAAACAAATTCAACAAAAAAACCCAGAATATGAGATTCCCAACATTGAGACTAAATAAATAATACTAGATTATATGATCCGATACAACTCTTAAGGCAATTGAAAGAGCTAAGAAGGAACAGCCCTAGGAAGAACTAATTGCAAACCTTTCACCTTTTCCAAAATAACTCTTACCAGAAGTAAAAACAATGTTTCACCAGACTCTTCTGAATTTGTCTTGCATAAGTGGGACAGATCCAAACAAAAATGACAAGCAAAAGCAGTAAAATATACCCAACATGATTATCACACCTGTCCCATTATTAAGTTTTCCTTAGAAATCTATTTCTGAATCACACAACCAAACAAAATTATTGTAATGACTGTATCATAACTGCCATTTGTTAGAACATTACAGAATGACTGGTTTTCAAGCCGTGATTTTACAGTGCTATATTTATGATGCAAGTTAATTTTGCAAACTATTTAGAAGGTATAAAAGGTCTGTCTACTAACAAGGTACGCTAAAGTTTCAAAAAAAAAAAATATCCTCCAGTACAGTTCATGCTGCATAGTAGCTGCCTGTTCAAATTTTGGCCCTTGACATTTAACAAACTTTTTTGTTAAAAGCTCGCTTAGCACAGTGAGCTTACTGGCCACCTTTTTAACCTTTCCCC
>NW_010336621.1:33039-38178 GCF_000700745.2 Antrostomus carolinensis
CCCCTCTCAGTAGTCTAAGCAATTATATTTAGTTAGTGGAATAACAAAATCTTAGGTAGCAAAATGCTTGTTTACTTGAATGCACCTGATTACGAATTTCCTCCTGAAAAGTCAATATGCTGGTCAAGTTAATAATTATTCTTCTAGAGGTGCAGGCAGCAGTCATTTTCCGTGTCAGTTGCTCTCCATGTCTATGTCACTGTGTTCCCATGATCTCTTTCTGCAGTGTGGAAACAAAACCAAAGTATGTTCTTTTCTCCCATCACTTAGGCAAAAAACACGTACAGCAGATAGGATTCTTGATTCACATGCTCTGCACTAACAGTGAAAATACAGGGTGTTTCCCCAAGCTTTCCAGAAAGAGACTGGTTTGTTTTTGCTTTCTAGGCATAATTTGTTAGAAAATAGTAGTTTATAAGAGAATTTAAGACTTACTGATCAGACTAGATTCTAATATTTAAGCACCAAATCAACTGCACTCTACAGGGCACATCACAAAATGCTGATAATTTTAAAAGACTTTAATTATAATTTTTCTGTAGGGGGAAGGGAATTTCTTCTCCCCCTATTTCTTCTGAGGGGAAGGGAGAAAAGACTTTTACATCTCTGTGGTCATTTCGGCCACAGCTAAGACCATACGGTACTTCAGTCACTCCCCTCAAGATGGTGCGATGGGGAAAGAAACACAACAAAGGGCTCATGGGTTGCAATGAGGACAGGGAGAGCTCAGTCACCAATTATGGTCATGGGCGAAATAAACTTCACTTGGGGAAAGAAAAAAAACCCAATCAATTTAATTTGTTACCAATTAGTCAGAGTAGGACAGTGAGACATAACCACCACATCTTAAAACACCTTCCCCCCACCCGTCCCTTCTTCCTAAGATCAAATTATTTTGCTTTCAATTTCTCTGCCTTCTCCCCTACAGCGGCACAGGGGACAGGGAATGGGGGTACCAGTCAGTTTGTCTCTGCCGCTCTTTCCTGTTTGAGGTCCCTCCCAGAGGCTCAAATTGTTCAGGAACACAGGAACAGTGTTCCAATGTGGGCTTCCCATGGAGTCATGGACCTCTTTGGGCACGGCTCCTGCTTCCAGCATGGGGATCTTCATGGGCTACAGACACGTCTCTAGTCCAGCGCACCTCCTCCCCCCGCTCTGAGGTCTTCTTGCTCATTACAAGCACTCAATGTAGTCAACAACTGTCCTCAGGCACAGCATCCTGCTGACATGGAGTCCTCCATGGCCTAAATGTGGGTATGTGCTCTGCTGTTGAGCCTCCATGGCTGCAGGGAACCCTCATTTTCCTTTCTTTACTCTTCTCCGTGCTAAACTGGGTATCTGAGGATCTCCGTCTCCTCCCTTCCTCCTCTTTCCTCATGTCAGCAGTGCTCTTTTTGTTCAGGCCAGTGGTCTCCTGATGGCTCTCGCCTTTGATAATCAGTTCTTCCCCTTATAAATATGGATTTAAAGAGGTGTTTCCCTATCACTAATTGGCTCAGGCTGGGCTGGAGGCAGGTCTGCCTTGCAGCCAGGGGAGCTTCACAAAGCTTCTCATAGGGACCATCGCTACCAACACAATCTCCTTCTCCCTGGAGGAGCTGTAAAAGATTACGGTGTTTTCAGCTTTACTAGGGTAATGTCTGCAAAATTCTGTAATGAAGTTTTATCTTTCTGTCCTCCACAAAAGCGAGACCTCCAGATAGAGATAGACCAGTGTGATCTCACTAACCTGAAGTACAAAGAGCTTGGAAAAGTCTTAAATTTCAGGGCCATGGCATGAAATAAATAGGTAGCATTGCATGACCTCAGGAAAGATGAGACTTGCCAGAGAGGCACCATCTCAGGAGACAAGTGTCTGCTCTTGCTCAGCCCTCCAGGTGTCACTGTGTCCCCCTGAACATCAACCATTTCAACCAGATCACTGTCGTCTTCCATTTCTGCCTCCTGTGGCCTGACTGCACCCTCCCTGAGGTCCTGCATGAATCTCTGTCATCCCCTCAGCAGGGCACTGTATTTAGGGGTTGTTCACTGGCTGGAGAAAAACATTCAATTTCTGCTCTCAGGAATCAATACTGACGAATTTAGACATTTAGAAACAAAAAAATATCTGGAGAAATATCTCAAAGTGTTCCTGAGATTGTTGAGATGAGTTGGGAGGTACTATGAAAACCAGTAACAACAGAAAGAAAAAAGGGAAAAAAAAAAAAGGAAAAAAGAAAAAAAAAAAGGAGGCAAGGTTATTTTATCTTGATACCAGTATAGGCATGAAAAGAAAATTTAAGTAGTAATGACTGATACTTGGATAGCAATAGAGAAAGCTATCTTTATTTATTTATTTATTTATTAATCAAAGAGCAGTTAATTTAATTAGAAGCAGTGTGTCTGTGACAGGCAAGTGAATAGTGGCCACATGACTTTACCAGCATTGCTGGAGGCTACAAATTGCTTGTTGGGCAAATGAAAAACAAGTGTTGGCCATAGTTACAGAAAGGTTATAGGGAAAATTTCTGGTCAGACCAACTGAGTTTTGGTTGAGGAAAAAAGATATAAGTTGAGTTTAATTATATTAATCAGATAATTTTAAAGCAGCTTGCTTGCAAGGGGGCGGAGAAGGCTCTTGGTGCTTGTTGAATGCAGGGGTGTGCCCAATTACCATGTGCAAAAAGGTGTGTGGCTGGTAGAAAGTGGGCACAGGGATAATTAAAACATGGCATAATACCACTATTTTTATCGAGTGTGTGACTTTTAACATCCAGTGCAGTTTGTTCTTTGCTCACACTTGTTCTGTGGGGGGTTACTGGGGCCGGGTGGAAAGCTTTAGTGAGAATTTTTTTGAGGGGGACAGACAGCAGCACCAAAAAAGTAAAGAGAAATGACATTTTCCTGATGTGTGGGACATCATGTGCCAAAAAGCAGCCTCGGGGGTGTCTGTAGTGACACACACACACCCCCGCAGAGTCCCTCAGGCTGGGGGGTGACGGAGGCCCCGGCCAGGGCTGCGACCGTTACTGGCAGTTGCAGTTGCCCCGGGCACAGACCAGCCTGGCTGGAGGGCAGGGTGAGCCTCGTCGCAGCCATTGTGGGTGGCTTCTGTCCCTCCGTTATTTGTGAAGGTAGGAGATGGCCAAGTACTTGCAAAAGCCACCCAGATGGCGTCGGGCCAGCCTGAAGGAACGACTGAGAGAGAGAAACAAGGAATGGACGGGGCTGGGGAAGGCCTACGAGCCCTCCTCGACAAGTGCCAACGGCAGCAGTAAGATGCTTTGGTTTCCTGGGTCACAACAATTTGTTCACAATGTTCTTAATTTCTGATATATAATGATGGATGTTTTTTTTGCAGCCAGCAGCCATACACGACTGAGGAGCATCCAGGCCAACAACAGAGCTCTAGCTCTGGCTTTGCAGGAGGAGAAGGTCAAAGTGAGAAAAGCCCGAGATGCCTTTCTGTGCTTGAAGGGAGAGAACCAATACCTGAAGTTTCAGGTCTTTTACTTACAAACGTTGCTTCAGTTACAGCAAGTACAGGCAACTGCTGAGGTATTTTGAACCCTCTCTTTGTTTTACAGGAATGGGGAGTGTCAGAATTGGCTCCATGTAATCCTGAAGTCTCTTTCTGAACTTCAGTGACTCCTGACAAGCCAGTTAGCTACACAGGAGAGGCCTTGTTAGGTTTCTTACTGGTTCTGGTCAATAATACTTGCCTTTATTTTGCTTATCCTCCTTCTTTAAGGAGAGTAAGTGCTCACCTTTTAATGAACAGTCTGTGAAATCTGATTTACAGAGTTCAGTTTTCTCATAACATAACTGTAAGATGTGTGTATGTGTAGCTGAATATAACTGCAACAACATGGCTTGCACTGTCCTATACTGAGCCTTGTATGGGCTTGGAAATTACTGTAGTCGGTTGCTGGGCCAGAAAAGTCAGGGGGTTTGTGATGTGGCGTCATTCCATCTTCCATCTGGACCTTTACTTCTGTCTGCCAGGGAGGCTTCTAGTTTCTGAGTTTTCCCATCCATATACCTCCATTGCTTTGTTCCTGCAAACATCCACACAATTTGCCTGTGGAGGTGAAGGAGAGGGCTGGCTCTAAGTGTGGCAGAATTTGGGTTTCTCTTCTGGAAACTATTCATCTTGTTTCAGCTGCTAAATCACAGTGAAACCTTTCTTGTTGGCAGAATGTGGGAATGTTTCCTTCAGTGCCTGTAATGGTTCCTGTTGTCACAGGACAAGAGCCTTGTGTGTAAGTAGCTCTGATTAATTCATCTTGTCAGTTCTCTTATAGTGAAGGGGCAGTGGAGGGGTGGGCGGAAATGCAATGCATTTCTTGTCCTAGAAGTGATAGATCAATCATTCCTTGTCCTAGAAGTGATAGATTTTTTTCCCTCCCTAGGGGAGTTCCACAGCATGTTGTGGAACTTGAAGAAATCCCTGAGAGTGAGATGAAGGCCACAACAGATGACAGTAAGCCAGCTGGCTTTGTTTTGGAGGACCACCACGAATCTGCCAGTGCCGATGCTGTAAAGGAAGTAGAACCAGAGTGTGGTAAGGAAATCTAATGGGCGTTTCTCCTTCCTGAAGTAAGGAGGAGGACTGTGTGCCTGTAACTGCAGCATGAATATTCTTTTGTAGAAAAAGTGAGATAATTCATGAGAACAGAGAAATTCTGTATAGGGGTAGCTGTGGCTTTACTAGCTGTGGTGAGGGGCAGACTTGAGTATCAGCAAAGACCAAAGGTTTCATGTGAGGATGCGTGGTAGAATGGGGAATTAATTTGAAAGGTCTGATACCCCTACCTCCTAGTGACCTTATCTATAATCTCCTTTTATATGGCCTGTTAGTGTTTATGATGAGATACTTTTTCAAAACCCAGTACTTGAAAAGCCTAACTGGAAGAATAGACATGAACTGCAGCTCAAATTTCCTGGAGTCCTGCTGTTAGAACTCATGTTTTTGTGTAAGAAAAATACCTAAACTGCTGCCTCTTTCAGGGTGCTTTCTGGAGACTATATTCCCCAGAGCTTATCTTGGTGACCACACACTGGGTTTTGCAAATCTTTTCAGAAAAGCCTGCAATTGGTCTGGCTGATGAGTTTAGAAAGTAAGCAAATCTTCTCTGGGTTGTTAGTCTGTAGTTCAGC
>NW_010336621.1:38201-43244 GCF_000700745.2 Antrostomus carolinensis
TTATTTCCCCACCCCACCACTCCTTGTTAGCCAGAGCTGAAATTCTTTCTTCAAGTGAAGAGTGTGGACTATCTGGTAGTGTGTTCCGCAAAAGTATGTCCATCAGGCAGTGCTGCTCAGAGATGAGAGCTCATGCAGTGTGTCTATAGGGTTTTGCCCTTCCAGGAACACCTCAGTCAACAAAAACCAAAGGAAGTTAGACTTGGGGGAAAGCCTAGAAGAACATAATGTTGAAAACACAAATCCCAATATTTCTCAACAAAATGAGAGCGTGGGAGAACTGGAGTTGGTGTTGAGGAAGTAGATTCTTCATGTGCTCAGCTGAATTCAGACAATGTGCCTGACCTGAGGGAGACTGTGTGTAAAAGGCTATTGCATAAGGAGGGAGCAGCATCAGGAGGGAAAATTGGAAGGTACTGGAGAAGCCTCCAGACCAGGTCTAGCACATGTAAAGGCTTTCCAAGGAAAAGGGCTATACTTCTCAGAATGGATGGCAGGTGACAGCTTTTTTTTTTTTCTTTAATGGAAGTTGACCAACCCAGCTACCAGTCAGACTGACACAAAAGGTCTATCTGAGTCCCATCCACAAGTTGGTCAGTGTTGATAAGGATTCAGATGATGGCCTCCACATGCCCCATCAGCATAAATCACCCATCAAGAGCAGCTCAGTGACCAGAATGGGTGCATGGGGAGAGCATGTAAGACCTGAACCAAAGATCTGGTAGAGCCTGAGCAGGAACTCCATACTAAAAGCAAGAACTCCCATCTTACACCATGGGCAAAACCAATTGGTAAAGGGAGTTTGGAAAGGTTTGTGTCCCAATCGATTTCTGTGCTTCCTAGGCTGTTGCTTTAAGGAAGTAGACTGTTTCCAGCCAGCTTCTCTTACAAATGCATGTGAAATGGTGCTGGAAACTTGATATGACAGTGTCATTTATCCAACCGCTTGTTTTGTCAGCAAAAAGGTAACTGAAGCTGGATACTGTTTGAAAAACTGCTTAAAAAGAAACTATACTGTGTTGTTTGTGTTTCATAATGTTTTAAATATGAAGGGAAATAGGAAATCAGAGCCACTAATAAAGAGCATGTTGCCAGAGAAAGCTGAATATTCCTTTTTTAAATGGCAGACCAGAGCCTGAAGAGGATCACCTTAGGTATTTCTTACTGTTCCTTGAATGAAGAGATGAATGTCATAGGTACAGCTGGCAGCTGCTTTATGTCTACTGGTTCATATGTAGATATTGGGCCTTAAGATCCATGTTTTCTTGGAGTGATGGGTGTATAATGAACAAACGTGCCTTGAAACTCTACAAACAGGGATCTTTTGAGCCTTCTGTTCAATATCTTCAGAATGTTAACCAGCAGAGCATGCTCTTCCCTCAGCACTGGGATAACCGTTGTTCACCCAGCATGTGAAAGGCCACCATCTCTGAAATACAGGCAGCATGGTCCCAGGAACCATGTATGTGTCCTACTTCTCAGCTTAATGCAGTGAAACAGGCAGGATATGGCAGGGGTTATTTTGGGTGGGGATGGCATTTGAAGAAGAGTCTGATATTAGTAGTACAAAACAATTAAAAGCAGGATTGAATGTAGTAATTGGGTATTGAACTGTTGTGAAGAGAGGAGGAAGTGGGAGACAAAATAGAATCCAAACTTAGTTTTGTTGCATTATTTTTGCAGGAAGCTTAGAGGAGATGTGCTTGCAGATGAGTGTTGTCTGACAGCTCCAATTTTCCAGCAGAAAAAAAGAAGAATCTCTTGAAATAAAGGAGAAATGTTGTCGTTATCAGTGAGTCTTCCTGTCATTCTTAACACCTAGGCAGTTCATGATGTGTGAGAATGTCTCCTACAAATGCATTCATATCTGGGCATCTGACACTTGGGACATAGGCAAAAGGTTCTCTGTTTTCTTTAGTCCAAGGAGTGACTTGCTTTTAAGAAGGTAGCTTTTATGGGTAATGCCTAAAGTGACTTTATAACAGAGGTGACCCTATTCAAACTTTTCTGGGAGAAATAATGTTCATTATTTCCCACACAATGATGGTTGAACATCAGAGGCTGACTTTCCTATCATGTTTGAAGTAGGACTTTGGTTGATATGGGTGGATTTAGAGTGCCTAGGATCACTTGATTCTGCACCTTTGTGTCTTTTCAGGTCTAGTTTACACCAGGGTTGGTGTTCTACATTGATGCTTGTAGTACATGCATTAGGAAGTGCAGTGGAGATCTGGAAACTGGTTGGCATCTCTTGCATGGCTTCAGGGGTTGCTCTAAGTGTCCTCTGCCAGGTACTAGAGTCTGGTCAGGGCACAGTGCTGGCCAGTGCACTCTTTTCCTCCTTGTCATATCAGTATGAGCATCTGTGCTATGAGAGTCAGTAATTCCAGTGGGGAGTAAACTTGATGTTGCTGTCCCTTTCTGTACTGTCAGAAGAATGTAAGCACAGTGAGCTCTTCCCTCCAGATGCTTTTTGTCACCTCAGCACCCCTGCAGTGACTGTTTTGTGTGGTTAGAAAGCTGGCTTGATACGACGCCTGCCTGAAGCACCGGAAGGTCTGTGAACTTGAGCGTGCTGCTGCTTCTCACTTCTATATTGGTGTGCCTAGGGCTGTCAAGAACGCAAGGCTGGGATTTCTCTGCAAACTGCCTGATGACCTCTCGCAAATATATTTATCGGGCACTTCCTCTGCCTTAGGTGATGGAGCCCCAGACTAAGTCTTACTCGATGAATAACAGCCCTTCCTTGCGTGGTTTTTGGAGTGCCTCTCTAACACTGGCCAGGTACATCCCTGCTGCATAGGGTGTACCAATAGACGATGGTAGGTAAGTTCAGGCTCCAGAGGGAGAGGATATTGCTTCTGTTCACTGTGTACTATTATGAAGGGGCATTTAGTGGGCAAAATACACACCTCACAAAGAGCATGTGTTTGCGGAGGAGAACTCAAGACCTCTGAGCAGATAAATCTGAGTTACTTGAGATTTCAAGATTGCCAGGTTAGTACAATTTGTGACAAGGCGTGAATGTTACGTGTGCTCACTCTGGAAATGTTCTCCTTTTATTCCTATGTAGGTGACTGTACTTGAAGGTAAAAATGGCTGATGTTTCTGAATCACCCTCCTCCTATTCCTTCTCTTCCTCCCTGCCCACGTGCATGAGTTGAGGGAGTTAATGTGTCATCCATCACAGTTTAGGTGGGTTTGTGCCGTACGTGCATTGAGCTTCCACACCTCACATTGCAAGTGGTGCTGAGGGACCTGTGACTGGCATGGCTTTGAGCTCAGCAAGCTGCCTGCTTGAGCCTCAGGAACAGGCCATGTGCTTTGTTGATCCCATCCTGTCTTCTTTTCATTAGAAGCACTAGATTGCCTGTAACCATTTTTGTAGTGTTTACATTAATTCTGCAACTCTGTAACAGGAGTAGAGCAGCTGTAGTGCTCGTGCTTGGAGAAGCTTGAAAATCACTGTCATCTGGGGTAAGGTACGTACTTGAGAAGACATGTCTTCAAGTGTTGAGAAAGTCCTGGCACCAGAAGTCTACACTTACTAGATAACATCTGACTCTGGCATGCACTCATGATAAATAAAACTGCAGAAGTCCTGCAGCACCCATGTTTCTGTGGTAGCCGTGGCCCCTACACGTCCATGTCCCAAACACGCCTTCAGACCGACGTGCGCAGGGAACGGTGAGTGTCACTGTGTTATTTACATGTCACTGAGCTGTGTGGTTTTTATCACTTTGTATTTCCATTAGGAGGAAATGGTTCAGAAGTACACGGTGGTAAGAGGCAGGACGGCTGTGGTCTAACTGTCCTCAGCTTATCACCTGTTCTCATCGCAGCCCACCTCCTCTGAACCAGTTGTGACTGGTTCAGTTTACAGGGTTTTTCCATTAAATAACCAAAGCTTCCTGCAAATAAACACCCCAGCACCCAGAAGCCTTAAAAATACTCTTGTCCTCTTATTCTGGCTGAATAAATAAGAATTAAAAACTTAATATGAACAGTGTATGTCAGTATAAATAAACGTTAAGGACATGTGAGCTGTTGCAGATGTAAAACATGCAACCGTGTAGTTGAGGAACCCCAGGTGCTGTGAGGTGCGAGCTGTGCTCAGCATGGTTTAGGGTTGCATGAAAGCAGGGGGTTTTGGGCAAAAAGGTTAAAAAGCTGTGTTTTCTCTCTGTTTTCCTGCAGTGCATGGACAGCATCTTTCAGTTTCTCATGAGACATGACAAGTGGATTTGGGGATCATCTTAGTGAAAGAGATCTTGGTTCATGTAATGCAGGTTCGTTTAATTGAGCGTTTCTCTAGCAGGGATAAAGGTGGGGGGAGAACAGGACAATAATATCAATGATGCTGCTGAAACCTCCAGTCACTGCATTCCAAAAATACCTTTGCAGCTGTTTGATTTCACTGTGATTAGAACCGAGCCTAACAAATAATAGCGTGGGGTAACTAACCGGTTCCCGAGAGTGAGTTTGACTAAAGACTGGACGTCACATCTTTCTTTGCATTGAAGAGGAACATGGCACTGAAGGCAGCAATGAGTTGCATTGGCTTTAATGATATGGATGATGAAATAGCTTGCAAGATACACTGTTAGTAAAATGCTGTCCAACATCTGAGAATTTTTCCTCTATCGTGAATTTACAGCACAGGAATGCTCCTAATGAAGCCTTCAGCACAATGACAAAATGCCTCTGTGCTTTCTATGTCAAAAGCCCCGTTACAGCTCTAAACTTCTGCATGCAGAACTACTTTTAATGTGACACCTTCCTCATTTAGCTGTATGGACTTTGGATTAAAATCCAAGGTGTTTAGCCTTGCTCCTCTTGGCTACCTCAGGTCAATACTCAGAAAATTTAGGAAAAGCAGACGGGTACAAAGCACTGGCAGTAAAGCAAAACCAGCCCTGTGCACTAATGCCAGAAAATCATTTGGGGATTTTTTTGTTGTTGTTGTTACCATTAAATCTGACACTGAGAGCAGGGTGGTCTCTATGGAGTATAGCAAAGCAAATTGAAGACGTTTTTATGAGC
>NW_010336622.1:0-22223 GCF_000700745.2 Antrostomus carolinensis
ATATATATATATATATATATATATAAAGTCTGGTTTTAGGTTTGGTGTTACTGTTTTAGCTAACAATACTGTACCATACAGCTATTCTCTAATCTAATAGTACCTCTAATTTTTTTTTTTTTTTGCATAAATTTTGGAAATCATGCTTTTAGAGTTCATTATTAAAAATGAAATAATACACTGTTACTTGCTAATTTACTTCCTTTATTTAGTATGTTAATTTAAAGTAGCAGGTTAGACCTTAAATTAATGTACAAATAAGAGTATGAACAGCCTGTTATTTGATCTATAATACTGGGAACACATGCTAGTAGTTCCACACAAACCATGGGATTCAGTTCATAAATATTTTAGAAAAAAAAAAATCAAGAAAGCTTGAACACTAGTGAAATAATCAATCTTCCTTTTATATAATGGTTTTCTAACACTATTTTTAATGCATTTTGTGAACTTAAGATCCAGATAACACTTTCCCCAGTTCAATTTGCAGATCCAGCTAAAGACTGAAGTTTATTCAACTTCATCACAAGCCTCTGTGAGAATCACAACAGTTGACTCTTCCCAATACAGACTCCTGTGAAAATTTACAATCCAATTTCCTTTTGCCAGAATAATCTTCCATGTGCTTAGTCTTGACACCTTCTAAAAAGATTTAAAAGCAAAATAACATATTGAATGTACTTGATAATGTCTTTGAGGAACTCATCTCTACTGAAGGGAAGCTATCTGTCTGACACAAGCACAGAAAGTAAAAAAGGAGAAATATAAACAACACTTCCTCTGAAGCTGCCTAAACTATCTTTCCTATTGCTTAGGCTGTCCCAGGAGTAGCTAAGAGATGCATCCACCACTCACCAACAAATAAAGTACTTGAATGTAAAGCTGTTTATCTGTCTGCATTGTGAGAGTGTATTGCAAGTCTTCTCCTATCTCCCTGCTCCAAAATAAAGATGAAAGAACAGAGAAAATGAAAACAGAGGGAAAAATCCACCTGTATGAAAGTTTGTGTTCAGCTGCATGAACATGAGTCATTTAACTGACCTGAGAAATAAGTGAGTGACATAAGTCAAGAAAAAACACAGAGAACTTCATACTCAGGAAGAGTAACATTACCCCTCAGATAAGCTGAAGCAGCTTTCAACATTACAAGTTGGTGACATTGTCTGCCTTAAAAGACCTCCTGTGACACAGGGAAAAATGTCAATATAGAAAGACATGCTAAGAGCAGAAGGAGCACACCAACAGTAAACCAGGTGTGCTATAACTGTCCCCATGATGTTAAAGGTGATACAGAAATAAAATTCAGAAATATTAATGAACCATTTACATTTAGTCTAAGTTGTAATATTCTATAATGCTTTTCACCAATTTAAAATAAATTACAGTATTTAAACTTGGTATATACCTTCTACATTATTCACATTTCAGGATATTAATATGGGCTTGTGCTCTGAAATCCTTTACTGACTGTCCTTTATTATGTACTCAACTGAAGTTATCAATGATTTCAGTGGGACAGAGAAAGGACTGAGTTAGTCTACCCTCTTATTGACTTCCAATTTCTATTCTATGCCAAAGTAAGACTTCAGGATTTGGTTTATTAAAATTGTTCTACTAATGCACAGGAACGTGTTAGGAGCTCAGCACACGTGTGAAATTATAAGGCTTATGTTATACAGGAGGTCAGACTAAATTATCATAATGGTCCCTTCTGGGTCTTAAAATCTATGAATAATCGGTGTCTCTATCCTAGCATAGACTACTATTTCATCTAGTCAGCATCGTATTTCCAGTAGAGGTTAGCACCTGAGATTTGAGTGGA
Organism: Antrostomus carolinensis; assembly: GCF_000700745.2. Lineage (NCBI taxonomy): Eukaryota > Metazoa > Chordata > Aves > Caprimulgiformes > Caprimulgidae > Antrostomus > Antrostomus carolinensis. Next base: position 1,823 of record NW_010336622.1, read on the forward strand.
AATAAAATCCCCTTTCACCCTTCTAATGTAACTAGATAATTACACAAGAGAAGAAAAATTTCTTCCCAACTCTTACTATAAAAAAACCCCTCTTACTTTCTGCTGTAATAGTGTTTTAACCCATTAAAGTATTGTACTTCATAAGTTATTAACACATGCAGCTGCATCCAGTAACCATTTAGTTGATAATAGTGGGATATTTATGAACCAAACCTTAATTGGGAGTTTTGTGATGGAGGAAAATTTTTAGCAGCAAGGTAGTTAAGAAAAGTTCATAAAGTTCCACATAAATTTCATAGAACCCTTCCAGAAATTCATATCAGAACATAGCTGCACAGAAATGGTAGTCTGAATCTGAAGAAGGGTATCTTCCCTGGTGTATTAGAGTGTCAGAAAAGCCTATACTAAGTAAGAATGCACAGCTTTTCTGTAAACATTTGTGTCTTCAAGGATTTTTTCATTTTCACTTTTTTTATCCTGTGTTGGAATGCTGCCATATCACACCGTCAAGATGAAGTATAAAAGAGTCATATGCTGAAGAGAATTTTAGCATTTACGAAAATGCAAAAATGGCAGTGATACAGAGAGATCCATGCCCATAAAAGAAGCTAGAAAAAGTTATGATATCAACTACCAGACTAGTCAATGAAATAGAGAAGTGGTCAGCCAAATTAAACACATCTTCAGCCCCGGTGCATCTCTCTACCATTCTTTCAAGACAAATTCAAGATGGGCAATTAGCTGTGCAAAGCGTGTCTTGTCATAACACAGTACTATTCAGAGCAAAAGTGTTCTCCTTACATCTAGAATACAAACTTTGAGTATAATTGAAATTGCTGCTTTCACTTGCCTACCTCGTTTGTTGGATTCACTGAAAAAGCCACGATCTAGAAACTACAGCTAAACTCTGCTATCAAGTGTCAGGAAATGTAATTGGACTGACACCTGCACACAAAAAGGACTGGAAGGTAGGGCTGAGGTGAGAGCAGCCATCTGGACAGGGAGAGCCATTTCACTTTTTGTAGAAAAGCCTGTGACACTAAGTCACACTAACAATTCCTCAATTCATAAAGTTTGGTGAGATCTGACTTCTAATTTCCAAAGCACATGTTTATAATTACCACAAAGGAAACATTCTACTCTACAGAATCTATAGAGCTGCACCAGCAGTGAGCTCTGAGAATTCACAGGGCTACAAGCTCATGTAACACATTTCTGCTGCTCTCTGTGCACCTCCAAATGGAGGGTAAGGGATTCTAACCACCATGCCTTTCCTTTGTGCAAACAAGGTGTATGTGACAGAAGAAAGAGAATATAAAAAGAAAACATATTTATAAACCTAAAACTGCATTTCATTAACCTTCAATAACATATACACTTTTTCTATGCCAGATATGGGTTTATATCAACCAGTTACTTTTTTTTTTTTTTTTTTTTTTTTCCCAAAGAGTTCTGAAGCTAAACAATTATCTTTGGATGTTAATGATAGAAAAATGTCTCATTTTCTTCCAAAATCTGTTAAGAACTGTGAAATTACTACAATTTATTGGGCAGATTTGACAGCTTCTCTTTTTTTCCCTTTGAACTGTATGGTACAAATAAAACTAGAATTACTCATCCAGAAAAAATATATTGTCTGTGCATGTGTGTATATAATTTCTCTATCTGGTACAAATTCTCATAGTGATTTAAGGTCTTTTTGGAATTTATATTGCAAAGATTGTGAGTCATCATAATTACTTTTGTATTTTGAAAAAATTACATATGAAAGCATCAGTATTTTCTCTGTATACATACATGTATGAAAATATACATATACACTGACACACATATACACAGTCACACCAATGAAATCCATATTTCCATAATCTCCTTCACAGAGCTCAGAAGAAAGTACTGGTTTATTAAAAGTGAATATATTTAAAGGTGACTTAATAGTGGTGTCCACAGTTTGAATATTGATAAATTTGTGTACTTCAGTGTGAAAATCTGCCTACCAATATTCAATAATATGTAAAATAGAAGCACCTATTCTTTCCAATATCAAAAGAAGTAATTCTGCACACCAATACACCCAAACTGAACTAGACAACTTCACTGCAAAGCTCCTCCAAAATTATCCCCTCTTAACAAGTGTATACAATGACTCATTGACCTGATCATCTTAGAAATCCATATGTGCTAATGGAGAAAAAAGACTGGGATTTAACTGGGGAAGTGAGAGAGATGGCCAAGAAAGCACAGCTGCATGAAATATGTAATAAAGAGCCTTAGTCTCTTCTGGAAACCGCATAATCGGTGTGGTTTCTTTCTGCTTTCAGCCCAGCGTTCTGGGAGAGCTGCCAAAAGCAAAAAGAACTGTAGGATGATAGTGAGGCTGACTGAAAAGGAGGAAGAAAGACAGTTAAAATAAAATGTGTTTTCTCTCTGAAAAGGAAATCTGCAGAGCACAAACCCTGCTGGTAGGGTCATCAAATGATGACGGAAATTTCTTGAGCCAATAGCATCTCTTGTCCCAGATGGAATCTGGGGAAAGGATCCCATTTCCTTCCCAGTAAACAATGGTCAGAACTGTTGTTTTTCTGGGTTCTGTTCTGGAACCAGAATTTGGCAAAAAATAATTTTGGAGATGAAAAGCTTAGGATAAGGGTCTGAAATAGTCAGGTGTTGGAAGTACTTCAGGAGTATGAACTGGAACAAGCTGAATTTGAGGTGAACAGCTGCATCGTAGCTAATCATGAAGACTCAGATGGCATGTGTGATGGACATCTTGACTGATGAGTGGGGGGGTACACTGCTCTGAATACACACCCCATGTGAGAGGTGATAAACCTCTGCATGGAAAAGAAGGAGTTGTGTGGAATGACATTGATGATTAAATGCTCAGGGAGGCTGTAGCTCCAAAAATGGGTAGAACATCTGCATAACTGAAATAAACACCACAAGACAGGTGATTATTTCAAGTAGAGGAATGCAGGTAATGGCTTCACTCAGCAGGAGGAAGGGCAAAGTGCCTGAAAAAAAATTGAGTAAGATGCAGGCCATGACTACTGCAACTTCTACAGCACTTCTATTCACAAATGGCAAACTGGGAAGGAACTGCACTTCCATACTATGCAGTGTTATTTGGGTTCTCCTGGAAGCTGAATTTGGCCAAAAATAAGACACTAAAGCAACAATGGAAAATAAACACTATTAAGAAGTCATGTTGTTATGTCTATTACAGAGGCTATTAGATTCTAGAAGACAATTTAGAAAACATGGTAAATGTTAATTTCTTTTACTTCTTTTGTATATATGGAGGGAGAATGGTCTACTTTTTTTGTATTTTTTATTTCATTCCTTAATTCCAAACCAAGGGCTGAATCACAGCTCTGTAACAAACTGTGCAGCACTGTAAGACTGAATCTGCAAGCTGTATTCCAGAAGCTCTTAGTACGTGCATAAATCATTTTTTTTTCTCTTAAAAAACTCCAACTTTCTATGCTCCACTTGCAGAAGTTACATTTAAATAAATTCTGCAGACCAGGATTTGGAGGAGAATTCAGCTGCTAATAAACACAAGAAATATTTTTAAATAAAAATAATGGAAAGTATATTTTATTGACTAATACTGTATAGACCATACGTATTCGTAGAAGAAAAAAAGCAGATAATTATTTAATAATAATTTTTAAATAACCGTACCTAAAATAACTGATGTTTTAAATGTACATACTGGAAATGTGTGAGTAGTAAAAAAAAATTATTAACTGTAAATAACTCTGACTTAAAATAAACTTAATACTAAAGCAAATTAATAGCTACACTGTTGTACTTGATATTAAAAATGTTCATAAGAAGTTTTCCTCATTCATAATTTCTAGTAGTTATACCACAACAGCAGCATCACTCAGAGCAGAACTGCTGGCGGGGTGACAGAAGAAGAAAGTAAGATGGACCTGCAGGTGACCTTGAAGATAGGGGCTTTTGTCAGACTAGTACTCCTGACAATCCTTCTTTGATATGAAACTTCTCTAAAAACACAAGGCTCTCTTTTTCTATAGTGTTTGTCAGAGGAAATTCTGAACATGATTTTAGCAGTTACACTGGCTAAATTAATAATTTTAAATAATTTCTTTAAAAATTAAAAATTTTCTTAGTTCAAACAATCCAATACACCACTAATTTCAGTCACCAATATCAGTTATTTATTTCCAAATGTATAGTAACTGGCAGTGCTCTTATCTTTACTTAATTAGCTTTGATTTCTTATGTTAAATTCCTGCATTAGATTAAAAAGGCCGTGGTAAGCCACATGCCATCTGTAAATAAGATGAGCCTGTTGTGAAAGGTTCATATTAAAATACACACTGCTGATGACTAGGAAAGCTACAAGCAATCAAGGCTGTAAATCTGTCATTGTGACATACAAGTAGTGCTTAGTACCACACTTAGTACAAGGGCAAATATGAAAGCAGAAAACTTGATGATGAGTATTGCGAAGAAAACAAGCAAATAATTCCAAACACTAATTGAAGAGCTCCGGGTAGTTTAGGGGAGTTAAACCTTGCATCTGAAAATTGCCAAATTGGATTCACTACACATACTGAAAAATTCTTTGATAAACCATTTGTCTGTTGAGAATCACTGTCAAAATTTATACTGATAGATAATTGTCTCATCAGAATGAGCAAGCATTTCAGTTGGACAGATTGGACAGATACCGAAAGGAATTTGTATCTGAAAATCTTTGAAAATAGAAGGAATGAATTTGATATGATGATATTCATTATTCCTTTTTATTTATGACATACGTACACCTGGGCTGAGAGAATTTTGCCGCTTGCTCCATTTTTGTACTTGAGATAACTGCTATCTTCTTCTGCCAATCCTACTAGTTTTTAAAGACATGAATACTTATTCACAGATTGCTCAATAGACTGATTTTACTTTTATTAGGGTTTCTACCATACAGATAGACCTGAGTAGGGGTTACTGGAAAGGCTAGTTCAGGCCTTTTACATGCTATATAACTGTGTTTACACATTTATGTGAAGTCATGTTCAGCGGCTAAATGGACTACACAGTGCGTCCTCTGTTAAAGAAAGCAGAGAAAACTGAGATTTCTGCAGAGTGAAAATCTGTTGTTTCCAGCATGCTGCTATATTTTATTACATGCCTGCCACAAAAGATGTTATGATTTCGTATACCATGACAGTAGTGAAAATCCTAGCAGTACTGTTCACCAAATCAAGCTGCTAGAGCTGAAGCTTTATGATATCATAAGAATTACCTGTAGTAATGTAAATCACTGAGAAAGGCAGAATTACTGGAACCTTATAAAATGCTTTAATGTCAACTTATCTCTGTCCACCATATCCTTTGAGGGTTTTCTCCAGTCTTATTTTACTTTCCAGCACCTTTCAGTTGCTTCCGAAGTTCACACAGGAATTCTTGCTGCTGATCGAGAGACAGCAAATTATCAAAGAGAGGTAATGCAAAGTACCTACAAAATAACAAATGAACAAAAACACTAATTAAAAAATCCATTCTCCTATTTGTCACACATTGTCTATATGAATACAAGAAGAAATCACTATGGAGTAAATGCTGAAATTCCCATGATGAATAGTGTCTCACAACTCAACTAATTTTACTGATCTCAGTGTGACTGAAGGTCAGTCTCAAACTACCTTGTTTTGCTACTGCTCTCTCACATAGTCATTTTTACCAAAAGCTTGGACAACAGTGAGTTCATATTGTTCTTTGTTCTAAGTTAGTGGTCCTTTAATAATCTTGCAAGCAAAAGAGTAGGAAGCAGCTATGAGTCATTTTGCATTTGCAGTTTTGTAGGCTGAAAGAAGAAATGTCCATTGAACTTTCTCTATCCAGCTTTTGATTTACTTGAGAAGAGGAATGGATATATCTGTGCTTTTAATAAAAACACCAACATGATTTGAATACCACATGCCACTTATACAATTCTCTAAAATTGCAGGATTGGTATTCACATTGAGGAGAGTGCATGAAAAGACTTGCCATTGAAATATTGTGAATAAATACTTCTGCAGTGACTCAGTTTTGACTGTCTATGATGATTCAGTACATTGATGAATATGTAGAGAACAAGAAATAGGTCAAAGTCAAAGCAGGTCTGTTCCCAAGAAAGACGCCTACATGGACAAGGGAGCATGAATTTCTTCAGACCAAATAAGCATCTGAGATTTCCACCATACTGATCATCTGAACTAATCAAAGTATAATTTTTGAACCCATTTCTAAAAGTAGCAGTATTGCAGGCTGATATTTTGGGACAACTATAGTGAGATTAATTCTTTAACCAAACTATCTCAGATCTGACAATTCAAAGATCAGGCCTTCCTTTCTCTGCATATCTATCTGAGGAAGATACTTTATTATCAACAAATGTTATTTTAGCCTGTCCTGAGACTCTGAGTGTACTTAAGCGATACTGGTGTTTACAGTGTAGTTGCATCCTTAGGACAGCTGCAAAAGAGTGACATGATAGATCAAAACTCTGTGGAAGTTCTTCAGGTAATGTACCTAATCACAGCCTATTAAAAGAAACAAAATCCTGTCTGACTCATGGAGCAAGTGACTTGTAACTGATGCTGCCTCCTGAACTCCATGGACAGTTCTCTGCTCACCATACACCTTTAGCTTCAAAAAATTTAGGTCAAATAGCATTTCAATTTTTTTTCTAGCAGATTAAATTGGGTCATGTTCCTGGAGAAGTGGGTCATTTTTCCCTGTAAATAAACAGTTTCATGCCTGCACATCTTTAGTTCAAAGGCTCTATTGTTTGTACTCAAAACTGCACAATTCTTTTGCTTAGCCAAGAGGCAGTGATTATTTTTTTCTTTTCTAAAGGGCAGTCTTTAGCCTGACCCAGTAAGACACATCATGTTTTTCAGTATGTGACAGTGAAAAGTGTCCCTTTTCTGTCTTTCTATCAAAACACTGACTGGGGACAAAACCCTTAGCTAGTATTGATTGATTTGCTCCACTGACTTCAACAGAGCTGTTCTGATTTTTACCATGTGGGAATCCATGCTAAAAAAGATCAGTATCCAGTGCATAAACATAGAAAAGTTTTTGCCAATTTCTAACACACCACAAAACATTTTTCTCACATCTGTTCAGGTGAAAGGACCTTTAGGAAGAGAATATAGTGCAACTCTCTGACAAAGTATTCTACCTGTAAAGATTTGAGCCAAACCAATGATTCTGCAGGCAACCCTAAGTTGATTTATACAGGATAATTCAAATAATTGTTATAAGATGAAAAAAAAAAAACCTAACAATGATGCAATCTTCTCTCCTAGTTTTCTTTTCAGAAAGGAAGGCTTATCAGTTTTGTTATCATTTTTGTCATGATGAATGAAAACTTGAGAATTCTCATTTTGCTCAGATAAGTTTCAGAATAACTGCATACTTTTCTAATGTCTATAAATACAGTCAGCATATTCACATATGTGAATTTTATGTAAGGTCATTCTTAAGTCAACTTTTCTCCAATCCTTCATGTTCTTTTCCACAATTTTTTTCTAATGTCTACAACAATTTTTTCTCTGTGTTGTTAGGCTTTCACCGTATGTGTCACAGAAAACCCAAGGAGTGAAATATATATATATATTTTTTTTTTAATTCACAACTCTCTTGCTCTCAAACTGACATTACATGCATGTGTCTAATAAACCCCAGAACATCAACTATCTTCACAAGTTAAATTCCTCTTCACTGTTTCTTTCATTATCAATAGAGGAATGAGTTCACTTTAAATATAAACAGATCCAAGTTTATTACTATCTTAAATCTCAGCAAATTAAGCATTTTAAAAGAGCATCAATTATTGAACAAGTAATTTATTTTTTTATCATAAGAATACTTTTTATTGATTTTTATTTTGTGGAAAATCTAGTCCCACATTATTGATATAATTTACTTTTTTATCTTCTACTTTATATGCTTTAGGAAAAACTATATAATATATTTAAAGTGTAACACTAACAGACATAAATATTATTCTTGCTCTTTACTCACAAATTTAGTCTAGTTTTAATATCCAATATATTTCTGTATATATAACAGGCTCACAGGGAGTCCTTCCAATCTGATTTTCCATGGGGTTTGGAACCAAATCTTTGAATAGAGACGTACCAACAGTTGTTGGTTTGGAAAGTCCTTCCAATATGTCCTAGAATTTCCCAGCTTCAGAGGTACTCCAGAGGTAACTCACCATATTTTCAAGAGAAATGAAAACTATATCCAGATTTAACAGCATTTCTTTGTTTGCTAAGATTTGTCATAGGTATCTTGGTATCTTTGGTCTTACGAACAAAAAAAACCCCTCTACTGTCAGCAGTGTTTTCTAAATGAATTTAAAAAAAACTTCCAGCAACTGCACTGTGTCTCTTTAATGGTTTTACTCTTAAAATATTTGTTTAGCTACTGTAATGAACAGGAACACAATAACTAACATCAGTGAATCTCTGCTTCTGAAATGCTTCTGAAGAGAAACAAAATGAAAATTGTTTATTCTTTGTAAGAAGAAGATTGTAGAAGAATAACAAAATATACAGTCTAACTTTAAATGGGTAAATCCTTTTCAGATTTGTTTTATGATAATGATAATCTTACTCTGGTGATTTTTTACTCCATTTATTATATGTGAACGAGGAAAGGTGGCAACATCTATGAACATAGGTAGCTTCTGTGGATTACATTAAAGGAAAGTAAATTCTTCAAGAGGAACACAGTACATCCTGCAGAGATCTGTACTGTGCAGCCTCAGATGATCACCCACAAATACAGAGCAGGGCAGTTGTGTTCTCAGATGAGGTCCTTGACAAGTGTTTTCCATTACATACCTCTGTTTACTTTGAAAACATAGTTCTATATTAGATGGAATCTATGGATTTTGCTGTTTTCTTATAATAGCATTGGACATTCTCATATCATGGCTAGATTGCACACCAGATGTGTGATAAAATAAATAAAGAAACCAGATCTCATTCCAAAAGTATATGAAACAGTATTTTTATCTGAAAAAAAAATATGCTCAGCACCAATATGAGAAAATCAAAGAAACAAAAATCCACACAGAAAAAAGATAATGAGGGAAGCTGCACAATCCTAACGGCTAGCACTGTCTTGTTTTCCAAACTTAGGGGTTTTACGCAACCATTCACCTAACAACTAGTAGATTGAAAAGCCATTGATATGAAGATACATGCAGCGAAACAAAAAGTAAGTAGAGGAAGGAAAGTAAAGATAATATCTATCAAAATGACAACTCAAAATCTGTTCAAAATTTGCTTCCATTTTTTGGTAGTCACTTATCAGAAAAAGAAATATAAATTTTGAGACACTCTTCAGAATGAAAGTAGCTAGAAATGGAAAAAACAATGGTGGGAGAGAAAACAGCTAAAAAGAAGGACTGAATTGGAGAAACTTAAAATTAAGTTCTCAGAAATGCTTGTAAATGGTGGATGTGTGATAGGAAAAAACAGGTATGGGACTACATATGTAAAAAGATAAATCATTATGTTTTCACTTGTGCTTTCACAACTGAAATAAGAAAAGTAATAAAGTAATCTCAGGATATGCAAAAAGGAAAAGGGAGAGAAGCTTATAAAACATTAGCAGCAAAGCAAGAGGAGATTGAGGTTTTGAAGGAGCAGACTGGGATGAACCCATGAGCAGAGAACAAAAATTTCAAAAGTTCAGTGTAAGAGACAAGAATACTACTGGCAATCTAAGAAATTGAGAATTGAGCTGCTGTAGGAAAAATCTGGTAAATATGTAACTATGTTTCCAGTTTTGAAAACACACCAAGACTATCCACCAGTTTTGTTAATAAGAGTGAGGTTTATGCCCCTATTAACACTACATAGCCCAGTGTTGACCAAGACCACTATTATTCAAAATCAAGTTATTAAAATAACACTAAATCTCTATTTAACCGCCTGTCATAAAAGTTATTTTAATAGTACTTTTAGTCAACAGTCTTATCATGCTTTTACCAAGTGTGATCAATATGAGCATTATATCTAGCCTACAATTTCACCCACCACTTCAAATGCTTCATAAATCATCAACTTTTATAACTTCTTGATTACCTCCTAATGTTCATACAAAACAAGGATAAAAACAAAAATCACCCTCTGATGAAAGCATGCTGGGCACTTGAAAAACTTTTATTAAATGATATCCAGTTAGCAACACCCTGTTGGGCCATCACTGTGTAGTGATGATTATGGAGTGCTCTTTCGCATAAACTGAATAAATCTCATAAATTGTTGATGGAGGTGTTTTAAAATATCAGCTATTGACTAACCTTATCCCAGCAACAGAAGAGAATTGATTTAGTTTGCCTCTCTTCTAAGAAATTTTATCCCTAGCCTGGGGCTCGGGGTTTGTACAGCAAAGAGATCAATCCCCTGTACTTTCAAGGGCTGGAGAAAACTGTTTGCACCATATCTGGGTTTCCTAAAAGGTCTGCATCTTGCTACTCGATTTAGTGCTGCTTGCCCACAATATGACAAGAAAGGGGGCTGAGAGCAACCCCTCTCTGTTGCAGAGACAACAGGCAATGCTGTTCATGACACGTGATCTCTGTGCATAGACAGGTTTCTTGAGCAGCACAGCTGCCCTCAGATAGCAATCTGAGGACAGAAAAAAAACAAAACAGCATTGTAAAGGAGATATTACGACCAGAAATACCTGATGTTGCTGTTCCACCTCTACAAGGTTTGCATTATAGATTTGTTCCACAATACTTTCTGAACTTGCACGAGGTATGGAAAATATTTTTGTTTGCCCATAGCCTTCAGTGAATTAAGAATGCTACTAACATTTTACCCAGTTCCTTTTAGAGACCTTTAAATGAAATTCTTTTTTGTCACTTTTTAATCACTATTGCAGATGCAAAACTGAAAAGCTGCTAGAGCTCTTCCTGCTATTATACCTCTCTTTTTCACACTGCTGTGATGTTGTTTTGTTAACATACTTTGACACTATACTGGAAAAAAAAAAAAATCCATGGATAAATACTACTCAAAAAAAGTTTGCTGTGGTATTATAAATAAACAAAACCAGATTAATTCGACTGCAGTAAGGAGTCTTATAACTCATTAATGTTGTCCTTGCAATAATATGATATCTTACATTTGGGTAACATCTCAGGAATACAGAAAGAAAGCCTTTTTAGATACTAAAACACATGTGACAAGAACTATTGGCTTCCTTGGGACTGCCAGTGCATTTGATATTAGTGGATTTGTAAATGAGACAGGGCAAAACACCTAACACCTAACCGAATTGTCTCATGAGCTCTGAGGCAGGTACTGAGGGACCTCCATAAAATGCTTCCATGGAATGGTTTTCCTTATAATACAAACCACAGAAGTGAACTTATCCAGTGGAAAGTCTCCTATGTGACACAAGGACAAACACCTTAATAAATCCCCAAAAAAATGAGATGACACATGATCTGAATCTTCTGATTGTCCTATGCAGGGACAGGAGTTGGACTGATGATCCTTGTGGGTTCCCTCCAACTCATAGCATTCTAAGACTCTATGAATGTCTAGTGTACCTAGTATGACCACAGTGAGGCAAGGCAAGGTTTCAGGTTCAAAAGGAGGCTGAGGTATATGGGGAGAGCACAATGTATCTGATGCAGTTCTGTTATTGCTTGCCACAATTCAGTGCAGTCTTTCTGTTCATTATTGTAACCATGGAAGGAACAGAAGCCCAAATGTTATCAGTGTGCCTGCAATACAAGAGCTAGAAGATTCAAGTTTTCCACTTGTTAAAAGATAGATGAAAGTCAGCTAATAATTTACAGCTAGGAACATTTGATGAGCACTGAAAATATGAGATTTACCAATGTAAAACATAATGGTTAATCGATTTTTTACTAGTATTATCTACAAAAAAAAGGGGGTTATTCTTTCCAAGTATAAATAAGCTGGTTCAAACCCAGCATCAGTTCTACGAGTTTTTAATGGAAAAAAGAACAAAACTGAATGAAATATAGCATGCAACTTTTAAAAAAATAACAGTGCACAATATAGTTCGAATTAAAATTTCTCAATGACATATTGCAGATTACACTAAACTGGATGGAAGTGTTGATCTGCTTGAGGGCAGGAAGGGTCTCCAGAGGGATCTGGACAGGTTGGATCAATGGGTTGCAACCAGCTGTATGAGGTTCACCAAGACCAAATGTTGGGTCCTACACTTGGGTCACAACAACCCTACACAACACTACAGGCTTGAGGAGGAGTGGCTGGAAAGCTGCCTGGCGGAAAAGGACCTGGGGGTGTTGGTTGACAGCCGGCTGAACATGAGCCAGCAGTGTGCTCAGGTGGCCAAGAAGGCCAACAGCATCCTGGCTTGTATCAGAAATAGCGTGGCCAGCAGGAGTGGGGAAGTGATTGTCCCCCTGTACTTGGCACTGGTGAGACTGCACCTTAAGTACCATGTTCAGTTTTGGGCCTCTCACTCCAAGAAAGACATTGAGGTGCTGGGGTGTGTCCAGAGAGGGGAAATGAATCTGGTGAAGGGCCTGGAGAACAAGCCTTAGGAGGAGCGTCTGAGGGAACTGGGGTTGTTTAGCCTGGAGAAGAAGAGGCTGAGGGGAGACCTTATCACTGTCTAAAACTACCTGAAAGGAGGTTGTAGTGAGGTGGGTGTTTGTCTCTTCTCCCAAGGACGAGAAGAAATGGCCTCAAGTTGTGCTAGGGAAGGTTCAGATTGGATATCAGGAAAAATTTCTTCACTGAAAGGGTTCTCAGGCACTGGAATGGGCTGCCCAGGGAAGTCGTTGAGTCACCATCCCTGGAGATATTTAAAAGACGGTAGATGCTCAGCCGTATGGCTTAGTAGTGGATAGGTACTTGATCTCAAAGATCTTTTCCAACCAAACAGTTCTGTGATTCTATGATAAGTACTGGGCTTCTGAAAAAAATCTGATTTTGTTTTTCAGTAGTTGAATAGGAGGGAAACTCCTTGGAAAATATATTAGGATATTACCTTTCATCAACTTTTGTTTATAACATTCATCCAATGAGCCAAACTGGAAATGATATTTTGTTTCAATACTCTTGCTTTAATACCTGCACACAGCATGTAATGGTTAAGTCATTCCTTCTCTCCTCTGCACCAGCTGCTTCAAAATAAGCTCATGCCTGTTTACACTTCACATTTTTTCCAAACTGTTCACAGACATCTGTATACATATACAAACTCCACTAACAGGTAACAATATATGCAATTGCCTCCTACACACTCCTTGGTAAAATGCTTCCCTCTTAACTGAAGGAGAAGGGGAGGATTGCTGTGACAACAACAACAAAAAGAAAAAAACCCTGAATAAACAAAAAAAGGCAGCTTGGGGAATGCTGTGTTTCAGGTGTAAGAGAGGTATGGGTCACATAGCTTACGTGCAGATAAAAGTTTCCCAAAAGTTCTGAATGCTTTGAGTACAGGCCATGGAGGTTTATAGCTGGACTACCCTGACACTTGGAAATTTTAGAATCAAGAGTTTAGGATTGTTCCATTTTCTTTTAATGCCTTCATAGGCACTATGTATCACATGACAAATTGGACATTACTGCATGCTCACATGTTTCAAAAAAAAGCCTAAAGGCAGACAAAGTAGTCCTCTGATTGCCCATGTACTAAAATTTAACTTTCTATTTCTTAATGTTTTCTTAACATGAGTTCTCATTCTCTAAACTACTCCAAGATGGTAATTTTATCAAGTAAGCTGTGCTCTATCGGGCTTGCAGATGGTGACCTGTAAATGCAGCATGAAGTGTTTTCATCTGTTACTCCACTTATCCTCTACGGCGTAGTGAGAGTGCCAAAGGGAAACCATTATCTGAAAAGGTGTCAACTCAGTGCAGAACTGAAAAAGAACCACTCTGAAATGTGTATCAGAGAAATGTGATGCTTAGTCACAAGGAATTCTTTTAGTGTACGTATGTGGCCCCTGGATTCATATTGGGAACGAGGCTTACTAGCATATTCTAAACATTTGAGAAACTCCTTCCAGATTAATACGTTGCAGAGAACTTGTTCGGAAGGGAACAAAACACTTTCTTGGTCCTTGCCTGGCACAGCACAAGTGAAAAAGAAAAAACAAGAAAAATAAACCGCAGCCTTAAAGGTCAATACTCCCATCTTGTGGCTGATGAAGAAAACGCACATATCTAAATAAAAATGTTAGCTTCATGTAGATAGTTTATAAATAAGAATTTACTTGAATAGAATTTTTCTTCCATGTAATAATTAAACTGAGATCTTAGAACTTTCAATGTTCTATTCAGAGAAAGAAGGATGTGAAATGTTTTCACCTACACTTGGCCCCAAGACATAGAGTTTCTATAGCAAATTCCTAATTGCAGGAAGTTGAAAGGGTTAGATCAACTTTTACCACACTTTGAATTCAATGGCTACTGAATGAAGGCAGGAATGTGATGGAAGTCCACAGGTCAGTGATGCAGTAGGTAGTACTAGCACTTCAGGTTACATGATGGAGCAGAAAGAAGCAGTTCAGTCAGAGCACCTGGATGCATTTGATACAACTCTGATTTCTGCAGTTCTACAGGTCTCAGAAGCAGGGGCAAGTTTAACTTTTCCTAAGTCTTCCGAAGGATTTTTCTTGATTTGCTAGCTATCGGCATAATGCTGAAATGAAGAGCATGTGGCTGATGTGTCTCATTAAAGGTCATAGAATCATAAAATCATCATAGAATGGTTTGGGTTGGAAGGGACCTTAAAGATCATCTAGTTCCAACCCCACTGACATGAGCAGGGACACCTTCCACTAGATTAGGTTGCTCAAAGCCTCATACAACCTGGCTTTGAACACGTCCAGGGAAGGGCCACCCACAACTTCTCTGGGCAACCTTTTCCAGTGTCTCACCACCCTCACAGTAAAGAATATCTTCCTAATATCTAATCTAAACCTACCCTCTTCCAGTTTAAAGCCATTACTCCTTGTTCTATCACTACCTGCCCTTGTACAACATCTCTCTTCAGCTTGTCTGTAGGCCCCCTTCAGATGCTAAAAGGTCTCCTCAGATCCGTCTGTTCTCCAGGCTGAACAGCCCCAACTCTCTCAGCCTGTCCTCATAGGAGAAGTGCTCCAGCCCTCTTATCAACGTCATGTCCCTGCTCTAGACTAACTCCAGTAGGTCCATGTCCTTCTTATGGTGGGGGCCTCAGAACTGGACAGAGTATTCCAGGTTGGGTCTCACAAGAGCAGAGTAGAAGGGGAGAATCACCTCCCTTGACCTGCTGGCCATGCTTCCCTTGATGCAGCCCAGGATATAATTGGCTTTCTGGGCTGTGACTCATGTTGAGCTTCTCATTCACCAGCACTCCCAAGTCCTTCTCCTCAGGGCTGCTCTCAATCCATTCTCCAACCAGCTTATATTTGTGCTTTGGATTGCCCTGAACCAGGTGTAGGACCTTGCACTTGGCCTTCTTGAACTTCATGAGGTTTACATACACCCACCTTTCAAGCCTGTCAATGTCCCTCTGCATGGCATCCCTTCCCTCCAACATGTTGATTGCACTATATAGCTTGGTGTCATCAACAAAATTCCTGAGAGTGCACTTAAACCTACTATCATCGTTCACAAACGTGTTAAACTGTGCCTATCCCAGTGCCAACCTCTGAGGAACGCCACTCACCACTGGTCTCCACTTGGACATCAGGCTATTGACCATAACTCTTGGGGTGCAACCATCCAGCCAATTCCTTATCCACCAAGTGCACCATCAATCCAGCCCATGTCTCTCCAACTTAGACACAAGGATATCATGTAGGACAGCAACAAACACCTTGCACAAGTCCAGGTAGATGACGTCAGTTGCTCTTCCCTTATCCACCAATGCTGTAACCTCATCATAGAAGGCCACTAAATTGGTCAGGCACAATTTGCCCTTAGTGAAGCCATGTTGGCTCTCACCAATCACGTCCATACTTTCCATGTGCTTAAGCATAGTTTCCAGGAGGATCTGCTCCATGATCTTGCCAGGCACAGAGGTGAGAATGATTGGCCTGTAGTTTCCCAGGTCTTCCTTGTTTCCCATTTTAAAAATAAGTTATGTTTCCTTTTTTTCAGTCAGTGGGAATTTCAGAGGCTTCTCAAATATGATGGACAGTGGATTGGCAACTTCATCTGCCAGTTCCCTCGGGACCTGTGGATACATCTCATAAGGTCGTATGGATTTGTGCACCTTCAGGTTCCTCAGATGGTCTCGAAACTGACCTTCTCTTATAGTGGGCAATTCTTCAATCTCCCAGTACTATATGGGTCCTATGTTAGGTATCCGTATATCCTATTTACTTACACAAATCACTGCTGAATAAACTTGTTTCCTCTATCATTTCACTGTGCCCATACAAGTCTTAAGATAGTATGTCTTCTGATCCTAGGCTAGCATCTCAAAGTAGAAATAGTGATTATTTACAATGTCTGCTAATTCCAATACCAATGTGACTGTTCTTTTGCTCTGTTTGGAAGACAATGACACCGAGCTATTTGCTTTACTGTTGGGACATAGACAATTCCTGGGAAATGCCAAGCATACAGTTTCAGAAGGCAATGCTCTTAGTGGAAACATAGCTGGAAGCATGGTTGTAAAGCTGGAACAGAGGATGACAATTATAGAGATGGCCAGGTATAATCTTAATGAGAAGAATAAGATATGGAAGGAAAAAGCTTTCTAAAAAAGCTTGAACATCTTTTTAAATATGTTGGGTCATATAGGACAACTAAATGTATAGAATGGGAAGATTTGGGGAACATTAAAGCTCAAACTCATAAACTATGTTTTGTTCTCACCTGTCTCCCCATGTGACTGAAATAAGACCAAGGCCCTGTCTATTCACTTAGAAATTTAACTACTTGGAAATAGGTGAACCATGCATGTAGTAAGGGGTTCTGTCTTACCAAAGTCAAAAGGAGGAAACATAGCAAGGTCTCCTGCAGGTTAACAGCATTGGCAGCATGTGAAGCTGTCCTTGAATGTAAGCTCAGCTCTCAACAGACACAGTAGATGTAACATTTCAAAGCAGAAGATTCATTAAATTCATTTCCAAAGACAGTAACAACCAGTCAGGAGGGCTCTAATTGTTTGCTAACAAGGCTGCTAGCAAAATCACAGAATCATTGAACCACAGAATGTTGTGAGTTGGAAGGGACCCACAAGGATCATCAATGCCAACTCTTGTCCTAGCATAGGAGAATCCCAAGATTCAGACCATGTGTCTGAGGGTGTTGTCCAAATGCTTCTTGAATAGGAAGAAGCCAGTGTGTGTCTATATCCAGGGTTGCTGTGTCCCAGGTACAAAATCCAGTATGTCTCAATGGAACTGCTCAGCTAAGGTTTGTAACCCAGAAATTACTACTCCTCAGATGAATGGAGTTCTCTTTCTGCAAATTTGCTCGTAAACCAGACCCCTAAAGCAGTATAAAATTCTGTGGCAGCACAAGACTGAAGTCAGGACATGTCAGCCTCAGATGAATAAAGTGCCATATTCATAGGATATAGCCTGTAAAAATGGATAAAAGACACAAGAAGAGCAGCAACACTACTTTGTAAGTACACAGGGAAAAATATCTCGAAGGAATTAGCAACTTTGGTTAGTGTTTCAGTTTGTTGGTATGTTTTAGTTTGAGTAAAAAAAAAAAAATGTCTCCCTTTGAGACAGAAGCTGTTCAGTGCTTATCGAAAATTGTGTCTGATAACAACATAACAACTAAAGTAGGCATGAGGGATGTTCATCATATTTAAACATGAGTGAGGAATGCACACTTGCAGTATAAAGATGAAACATATGCTGGGCTTTATTAATAACAGTGTGGCCAACAAACTGATGAAAGTGACCACGCTGCTGCACTAGACCCTTGTGAGGCTGCATGTGGAACACTGGGGTTAGTTTCAGACACCTCAACTGGTACAAAAGAGATACTGACAGACCTGAGGGAATCTAGAAGAGAGCCAGCCACTAAGTTGATTAGGGATTGAAAACTTGCTCAGGACTGAGTGTGTGTCTGAAGAAGAGGAGATATAATTGCAGATTCCACTACTGAAAGGTGCATTCTAGCCATCTCTTCTGAGAAATGCATAAGGAGAAGAGATAATAGTCAGAAGGTGGAACAAGGAATATTTTAATAGTACGTGAAGAAAAAAGTCTTCTCTGTGATAGTGCTGAAGCATTCAAAGAGATTGTTTGGAGAGGGTGTGAAACATCCATTCTTGGGGATCACAAAGCTCAATTGGACAAGGCCTTGAACAACCTGATCTAACCTTGACATTAGTCCTGCATTGAGCAAGAGCCTGAAGTGATGGAAGTCTGGCATTGAGTCTTGCATTGAGGGCTGGCATGAGTTCTGCGCTGAGCAAGAAGCCGAAGTAGAAGACCTGTGGAGGTCCCTTTCATCTAAATATTGCTATGACTACCTATTTTAAGAGCTTAGGCATAATGCTATAAAAAGTACTGCAAACAGATTAGAGCTTAAGTCATATCAGTGAACATCATAAATAAAAGTCATTGATTTGTCTGCAATATAAATACAGTACCCTCAAAGGAAATTTGCACAGCTTCTCTGACAGCCTGGTCTAATCTCAAATTAAATCATCAGAAATCACCTCAACCGTATCCCAATCCAACATGATAACCTTAGTCCCATGTGGTCATCTGCTCCACCATGGACCTCCATGGGCTGCAGGGGAACAGCCTGCCTCACCATGGTCTTCACCACAGGTTGCAGGGGAATCTCTGCTCCGGCGCCTAGAGCACCTCCTCCCCCTCCTTCTTCACTGACCTTGGTGTCTGTGGAGTTGTTTCTCTTACATCTTCTCTCTCCTCTCTCTTGCTGCAAAGTGTGCAGCTTTTTTTTCCCCCTCTCTTTCTTTGTTTTCTTAATTATGTTATCACAGAGGCGCTACTGATTGGCTCAGCCTTGGCCAGCAGCGGGTCCATTCATGGAGCCGGCTGGCATTGGCTGGGTCGGGTCGGACATGGGGGAAGCCCAGCTTCGCACAGAAGCCACCCCATGTTCCCCCCCGCTACCAAAACCTTGCCATGCAAACCCCATGTTCCCCCCCGCTACCAAAACCTTGCCATGCAAACCCAATACAGCAACAGTTGAGTTCTGCTTCCACTTGGTTCTGAGGACATAATGACCTAGGTTCTACTCCCCCATCCAGCTGCTGTATTTGTAAAATTTATAGAAACACACTTATTATTGAGACATCTTACCTCCTCTAAATGTGATTAAAATTAGGCAGCAATTTCAAATCTTAGGGTGTACAGGCAAACTGCTGATTACATAAGCTTTGTTTTCTAGGCTCAGTACAAATATTAATATTAATATATATTTATTAATTTTAATCATAGCGTTCATGTAATAGAGGCAAGTAAAAGACAGCTGAGAAGAAATTCTGGCCATGAATTTTTTTTCCCATTAGAAAGCAGAACAAAAAACATGATGCTGTGAAACAGAACATTTCAAAATGTTACTTTGGGTCAGAGAAGCTGTATTTACAGCCTGTCAATTATTTCAAGTGATGGGTGATATGAACTGAAGGAGATTGTGTTTCATTTTCACATAGCTAGGAAATAAAGAAAGACCAGAAAAAGTTAGGATGCTTTAACTCCTTTCAAGCAATTTTTACAAAGTTTTGTCAGATTAATATATTTCTACAGAAAACATAGATGTTCATGAAAAGTTCTTCCCATATCAAATTAACATCAGAAAAATATTGTGCAACTGTAATGCACCACAGATAAACCTTTCAGAATGCAATTGTTGTTAGACATAGTAAGCTTGCTACATCTGTAACAGTGCAATAGATATAATGGCCTTCAGCTTGAGGCAGGTCCTGAGGTCATATCTACAAAATTTATGTGCATTACTTTTTACCCCAGCTATTGTTGAAAAACAGATACCAAGTGAGGATATACATAATCACCAAATTAGCACACAACTGCTTCGTACAAGTATGGAATTCCAAAATGCTTCCTGCTTGCTAAATTATGTTACTAACTTCTTATGCTAAGAAAAAAAAAATTTAACTTAATTGCTAATTAATACCATAAAGTTTCAGATCTTCAAGTGCAATATGAATTCTACATTACTAAACAGCTCTGTTGATAACTAATACATAGTGCTAAAATAAATGTATTACAAAAGGTTACATTGATCACATAGAGCTAGCATAAAAAACATGGAAGTAAACCTGATCCACTTACTAGACCACCTGCCTTTTGCCTATCAGTCATTAAATCAGTGTCTTAATAATTCAAAGCAAAATTTTGGGGTTTGCCGAAAAAAGTCAAAAAGTCTTTCTATAAGTACATTAATAA
>NW_010336623.1:0-19722 GCF_000700745.2 Antrostomus carolinensis
TATATATTATTTTTATTTTTTAAAAGAATATTCTAATAAAAATGCAGTGGGGCAGGGCTAAACTACAAGATTAATTTCATTCTGGTTTTTATTATGTTATTATAAAACTAGAAAAATCTGGCTATTTTATGGGGAGTCATGGAGAAGTTTTAGATTCTCTTTTCACTCTGATGCTCATCAACATGTGTTTTGGTACTGTTACCTCTCAAGGAAGTGGAGTATGTTTCTGAAACACTGTGCTAGGAGATAGTAACAGCTCGCAAGGATGCTAATGAAGTCTGGGGGCTGGATGCCTTTGCATATCTGAAACTCAGCTGTGGTGAGGTCATCAGAGTTTCTCATTCAGAATGACTTGAACAGTCTCACTACTGCAGAATTCAGCTATGCTGTGATGCTTCTTGCACTCTGGATGTTTCAGAGCTGCCTTATATTTGCTATTTAGGGCAACAGTTTTTCAAAATCAAGCTTATGGTGTTGCCTTAGGCAAGAAATTGCAGCAGCGAGGCAGCCTTTCAAGACCCAGCAAGTTATTTGAGGCCAATAAATAGCTCTTTCTGCATTCCTGGTGAGAATACTTTGTTATCAGGTTCTGCCAAGAGTTGGGAGGTTGGTTTTTACAGATGGTATTTTACTTCTGAGGCAGCAAGCAAATTGCTACGCTCAACTCACAATCACTGTGGCTTGATGAGGCCTTTGCACAGTAGCCAGGCAATAGATGTGAATACCTACAAGAATGAATAAAGATCTTGCCCAGTAATCTGGGAGGTTTATTAAACCCACGTGTGGTTGTATGCAAATGCAGCTGTGTAGCCTCCAGAGACAGCTCTGGATCACTTGTTTTTACTTGTTTAAATTACACTCAAAGGAAATGTTGCTGCATATTGTCTGGCAGAAGTTTGGGGTTTATACACCATTTACTGAGGTCTATATGAGGGAGCTGAACATGACCAACCAGGGACTGGTATGATGGGTGCTTTGCTGGAGTTCATCTGCCTCTCAGGGCTGGAGCTGAACTGCTGTGGAGTCACTTGGCTGCCCATTATCTGCACTCCCTCAAGCTCTAGGTACCAGAGCAGGTACTTGGTTTGCATACACAGCGAATCCACTGCATCAGCTGGAGTCCTCTTTGGCCTATTAACTTGTTTAGTACCAGTCAGCCATAGCAGAGCCAAGCTGGCCAGCTGTAGAAGAACAAGGTGTCAATGGTTTCACTTATTTAAGATACTTAATCTCTCTGGACCATGGCAGTATCATCTAAGAAAATCAATCTGAATGTTTGGAAGAAAATATGCTTAATTGCCAAAATGTCAAGTACATCAGGTAACAGATGATTGTGCTCCATGCACTGGCTAAATGACCTGCATCTGTAGACAATTTCAAAATTTGGGCTACAAAAGTCCACTACAGAATAAATAACCAAGTAGATGACCCAAATAAAAAACATAACAAGATGATTAAATCTATTCAGTGTGATTTCTTACAGTTTGACAAGCTAGAATCCTGTTAAAGATAACTGAAATATCTTATGAATAAAATATCATGCATTCTTGTAAGGCAGTTGATACGAGGCAGTTAAGTAACTGAGAACATTGTTTTTAGGGTCCTTGTCTCTGGAATCTAGAATTGTCTAAGCTTATTTTCCTGGAAAGGCGTAGTACTGGTTATTGGTGATTCAGAAGATGACAAACAGAGTGTGATGCTGCACTTGGAGGACAGGTGATAGGAGAAAAAGATAAAATAATTTTAAACCTCATCCTTTCTAGGCTTATGCACCCAACACAGTGCTGCAGGGAAGTAGCTCTGCTCACTGAGGATGCTGAGCCCAGAGTCATTTTCTGAGGGCTGTATTAACTTCTTCAGGGAATTCACAGAAGTTCCAGTTTCTGTTCGTTAAAGGAAAATGATAAAATAATAGCGGTGGTGCACAGGGTTTTTATGTACGTGTGTTCTTTCCAAAGGTGGGATATTAAGGCACAATATTCATTGAATCCAGGGATTTTCACCCCCATCATCTCCTTTTTCTGTTGTCTGGCAGAAGCAAGGCGCATTCTCCATCCCTGTACTTCAGTTATGCTTCTGAGCGGTCAGGAATGTAAATATCCCTGAGGCTGGAGTGCTCGAGGCTTGCCTGTATCTGAACTGTGCTCCTCACAGGAGGTGCTACTCATACCTTACTTTATTTGTGGAAAATGTACTAAATGTTTTCTATTTGTGTATTAAGAAGCTGCTGTATGTGTGCTTTTGAACATTTTTGGTAAGAGTGTAATACTTTGCCCTTATAACTCCCATACACCTCCAAAAAATGCTCCTCCGTGTTTCACTCTGACTTGAAAGCACGTACACCAGCAAATATGAGGCTGAGCTGCCATTAACACTGTTTTATTTGAAAATATTTGGCTGAAAGTTTCATTTGCTAGGTTTTGCTCTTTGTAGAGAGAGTAGTACGTAGACCTGAAGAAAATACACTCATGTGTTCTGTCACTTCTTTGCAGGTTTGAAGAAAAAGCTCAGACGGACCCTCTTAGTGCACTGAAGTACCTGCAGAATGATTTGTATGTAACTGTGGATCATTCAGACCCTGAGGAGACAAAAGAGGTAGTGAGGAAAGATCTTTGTTGTACTTATAAAAGAAATGTAAACTGTTCTCACATGGAAACTTTAAACCTCTTAAACTTTTTTTTAATCCAATTTGAAAACGCTCTACAGGTGCATGACACTTCGCTATATCTTCTGTTTCTCTACTCTAAAGATCATTCTGCTTTAGAAACAGTCATTTTACAATTACAGTGCCAGATAAAATAGCTTTTGTACTCATAATAGTGAAGACTGGGCCTTTGTTTTAATTCCAACGTACTGGTGTGTATTTTGGGAGCTTTAATTGAAATGTAAACTCTGAGATGTCACGAGTCTGTAGTGGGTTATGTGGTAGACAGTGAATAGAGACTCTTATTCACGCTGCCTTTTGGCTTGTCTATATTAAATAGCTCTCGGGGGGGGGAAGAGGGTTTTCTCTAAGTTGATAAGTATTTCTGGAAGTAGATTGTATATATACATTGCTCACTAACCTTAAACTCTTATTTCCTCTGCCTTTTGAATATTATCCAGTGGGCAAGTTCTTTTATTTGTTCCAGGAATTTGTTCCCATTTCCTGTTTTGATTCCATTACCGCAGTACGTGTCACTTTACAAAAAGGATTAAAGAAATAGTGAAAAGTGTCAGATAAGGTGGTTGATTTGACTCTGCCATTAATTTCTGCATGGAATGTGGGGCAGCCCAGCTGGATGTACAAGCCTTCAGCTACTTATGGTTAGATGAGGAAGAGGACACCATGGTTCTTACCCTCTCCTTGCATTAGTGGCTTAGGAAGTGATTCCACAGGTCCTTTTATGAATCTGTGATAGGAGAATGGGCACTGTTATTCCATACTGAGTCTCTGGATTAAATCAATTGATCTGTGGGTTTTAAGTTGTTACTTCAAGTAAAGAAACAAAAAAAAGAAAAAAGATCATTATATAGACACTAAAAATTTTTAGGGGAGATTGATTATTGCATATGCACAGTATAGGATTATAGGTAGAACTGTAGGGTTAGAGGAATTAAGAGAAAGATACTTACTCATATCAGGAACTTGGAACTCATCACATTTGTCATAAATTCTGGTTAGCCTTTATAAACATCCAGTAAAACATTTAAGTGCTTTGCCTTTAAGTTTTCTGTTAGATGATTTATCATTTAAATTGTCCCTTATCAAGTAGTTTCACATCCTTTGTAGCCGTTTCTAGCATAAGAAAGACAAATAACAGCTGATCTTGCCTTATTTCATGTAGAAAAGGAGTTTTATTTTTCCCCATGAAGCGTGCTTCAAGGGGCATCAGCCTAGTTATGCCTTGTCTTCTCAGTGTGGCAGCACTTTCCTCTTTCTACTTGAACTTGTGATAACCTATAACCTACAACAACCATTCTGATGCTCTCTTCTCCCCTAATTCTCCCTCCCACCCACTTTAAGACCATGTCCTGTGTTCTCTGCTCTCCCTTTTTCTCCCTGACATACCTGTGTGCTCATAGTCCCATCATTCCTGAGAAGACCATGTCCTTCTTTGGTCACTCCTAAAGAGATCTTGCATCTCATGGCTGGTTGTGCCTTCTTATTGCCTGAACAGAAAACATTTGTGGTGTGATCAGCAAGCTCCTCTCCTTTTAGTTCACACTTCCCACTGTCACCAGCAGAGCAAAGGAACTGCCATCAGGGCTCCACATTGTGCATGTCTGGCATGGAAAATCCTTTAATACTCTACATTTGATTTTCCCAGTTGAGTGTGTAGTATTTAACTTGTCCACCTTATAAGAATGAAGAATTTACCAGACTCCTCTGAGATTTTGGGGAAAAGTAGTAGCTTTATCATACAATCAGATATCAAACATCATAAAATGTTTTTGGTTTTTTTTTTAAAAAGTGTCCCTTTTCACAGGGCGTACCAGTGTTCTGAGCATTAATGATCTAGCGTATGAGCTTAGGTAGCTCAATCCAGCTGAGTGAATATATTGTGAATCCTTTCTCTGCAGGCCTAATGCCTGATCTGAACAAAAATTCAATAGCTTCTGTCCATCGTGATGGTCTGTTGGATCAATTCATACCATTCAGCAGAATTTAAAGCTTCTGTTCCAGTGGTCTCCTAAAATCATTTAACAATTTCCGGGGATGTTTTTGTTTGGCAGTGGGTTTTTTTTTTTTTCAGGTTTGGTGTTTTGTTTTGTTTTGTTTTAAATTGTACTGGTCAAAAAGCTTTAACATCCAAAGCTTTTTACGCTGGAACAGATCTGCCAGGTATATGGCATAGAGCCAGCTACTGCGCTGGTACTGACTGGGTGTATTTCCAGTTGACGTCAATTTACCTTCCGGTTATCACATTGAGTTGGCTTTTTGCTCTGGCATTACATCTTCAAATAGCTCTTGTGCTTTCCAAAGGACTGACGCAGGCTTTTTGGATTCCATATCAAATTTCAAGCACCAGTTTAATTGTTTATCTCAGCCCAGACACCTACATACTCTTTATTTGTAGTCGAGATTGTCTTATTTAATATCAAAGGCTATAGATCTGATCGACTTGCTCTGTGCTGGCTACAGCCGTTGAATGGTGTAAGACTTCTTAGCATAGTAAATATTAAGGGAATTGGTTTTTTCCTGTTCTTTTCCTTCTTTCCAGAGTAACTTAAATTTGGGAAGGACCAAGCTGAATAGGTTTATCACTGACTTTGTGCTACAGTTCTCTTAGAGACTGGTCTATATGGTTTCATGTTTTATGGATTGAGGTAGGGGTAGTGTTATATAATGTTAGAAGCAGAATTTCACTTTGAGGTAAGGCTTATTTGCTTTATAATAGAAGTAATTTCTTGAAACTTTGTTAGGCAAGTCTCTTCAGCTGTTTTGAGTTGGATGCCAAAGAAAATAAACAGACTGTTCTCCAAACTTACTTTGTCATTAGTAACCGATTTTGTTTAAAGTAGCATGACTGATGGACAGTAGGAACATACTCCGAGATTTTTGTTCCTTTTTTTGTGAATTTTAGGGATGTTAATAGGGTTATAGTTTTATTTTCTTTTTTATTACTCTAAAGTGAAATAGATGCCTGCAAGTAACGGCTATTGCCTGGGTGCTTGTTTTAGTAGCCACAAGCTGTATGCCAGCTCTGTCTCTGCTACCGCCCACAAATGCAGGTCCCCTTCTCTTTAACTGTGAGTCTCCTTGAAATTGCTTAAACCTCTTCAGCTAATTCAGTGTTTTCAGATCAGTGAATCTTTTTTTTTTACTGTGTATGGATTAATAGCTCTGACACTATGTAAAAGGAAGGTAGATCCCCAGAGCACATGGAAGTTTGTGTATTCTAGTTCATGGAGAGATTCAAGTTGTAAAAAAAAAACCTGGCATTTGTTGGTGTAAAAATTTTTGGTGACATGGGTGTTCTTCTATGTCCTTTGTACACAGATGTGCACTTGGTGGTAGTTTGGAAGTAGAGGCTTTTAACAATAAAAGGATGGTCAAAATAGAAAATCAAAATGAATTCCAAGTTCTGTACTTATGTCAAGGAAAAAAAAACAGATGCTGTTCAAGCACAAAAACATTGATAGATCATGTACAAGGTTAAAGGTGTTGCTCTTGAGTACTGGAGTAATCATACTCAGAACTTTGCAGTTGCTTGGTGGTCTATAGAAGAAATCAAAACGATACAAAAAATGGCGAGTGCTGCCCAAGTAAAGGAGAGTAAGATGATTTTGTACATTGAGACTGAAATTCAGCTATTAGTGAAGCTCAATGGCATGATTGCTGTAAAATGGTTACAAAGTGCAAGTCTAACTTACATTATGTTTTTCTTGGAGCATGGTAGGAGAAGGAGCAAGGACCTGGAGGCCAATTTTTGAGGCCTGACTAGCCTGTAGACTGAGGCTGGAGGCCCTGTTCAAGGCTGCTTCATACTTTCCATTCTTAAGATCTTGTCTTTAATAAATTTGCCAGATAAAGCCAGCAGGGCCCAAAAGTATTGTTTGAATCTGCATTAGACTGATATTTCTGGGAAAATTGAAGCCCAAGTGGGAAAAATAGTTCTAGGAAGGAGCTAAGAAAAGCATGCTTCTCTTCTTCATGTCCTGCTGTGATTCTTTGTAAAGCCTCAGAGTCTGAGTACTGCAGGAGCAGAGGCTTTGGAGCCAAGGAGGCTTTAGAAAAACAGTGTTCAGCCTTCGCAACTTCAGCTAGTGACAGATCTGTCCTCAAAGAATTGAAGCCTCTCATGGCTTCTTTGAGCCTACACTACCAGGCACCATCCCAACAGAGCTGGTCAAAGCTGAGGAAATGTTTTACGCTGTGATCTAAGCACTCACCGTGCAGAGGTTATGGAGGAGGAATTATGTCTGATTCACACAACCTGCCAGGTATCCCAAACAGGAATTACTCATTCCTCCGTGGTGTTAACCATTTCATTTGCACAAAAGGCAGAGGGGTGCAACAAATACATTAAAACTTGCATGGGTTACCACATGGAAGAATTGCTTTTTTTTTGCTGTAGGTAGAAACTGAGATAAAGTACACACAACTGATAAAAGAACAATAATGTTGGAAACATGAAGATCATAAGTTGGAATATGCCAGAATTAATATTACCCATGTAGTCTTAATTTAGCCTCTCTCTGAATGTTGTTGATGTTCATAGAATCATAGAATCACAGAATGGTTTGGGTTGGAAGGGACCTTAAAGATCATCCAGTTCCAACCCCCCTGCCAGCAGCAGGGGCACCTTCCACTAGACCAGGTTGCTCAAAGCCTCATCCAGCCTGGCCTTCAACACTTCCAGGGAGGAGCAGCCACAGCTTCTCTGGCCAACCTGGGACACTGTCTCACCACCCTTACAGTGAAGAACTTCTTCCTAATGTCTAATCTAAACCTCCCCTCTTTCAGCTTAAAGCCATTACCCCTTGTTCTATCACTACCTGCCACTGTAAAAAGTCCTTCCCCAGCTTTCTTGTAGCCCCTTCAGGTACTGGGAGGCCACTATAAGATCTCCCCGGAGCCTTCTCTTCTCCAGGCTGAACAGTCCCAACTCTTTCAGCCTGTCCTCATAGGAGAGGTGCTCCAGCCCTCTCCTATGTTATTAATTAACCTTACATTAGTTAACCATATACATATATATATAACTAATAAGCCAGATACATAACTAATTTAGCCATATATTAGTTAACCACACACATTTATCTCTAAAGAACCCCTGCCTCAGTTCAGAAGGTGGGTTGGATCTCCAAGAGAGAAGTTAATTTTTTAATGAAGGGAACTATTGTCTTCTGAATAGAGGCTTAATTTGGAATAGGTGAAGCCAGAGGGATTGTTAGAAGAAAACGGGTGGTGGTGTGATTAAAGCAGGTGCGTGTTTCTGCTGGATAATTGAATTCTGGTCCTGCCTCTGTAACAGAGTTGCTATGTGATGTTAAGCAAATTGTTTTTCCTAGATGGTCATTAATTGGGTCTTTCATTCTGGTGCCTGATGGGAGAGATCTGAGGTGTGATTTGCCTCAGGGCTTTGCTTCTCTGGCTGCAAGTGAATTCAGAAGCTGCTGCATAATACTTCATATTTTGAAAAATTAGATTCTGGTAGTTTCAAATAGGGGACCCAAAACTAATCAGAATTTGAAGTGCTGTCTGTTATGCTAAAAATTAATATGATAGAAAACCTGATGAAGAAATTAATTCCATCTTTAGAGCAGAGTTTGAACTTTATGAAGAAAATACTGCATTGGATATATGCTGTGAACGGTGTGTGTAGGAGACCTGGTCTTGAGAAAGCAGTAACCGTCCTGTGCAGTGGAAAAAAAGTAGAGGTCCTGTGGGAGAACATCACAGGCTCAGCTGGCATTGTAATGCAAATGCAGAGTGAAGCAGCTGCTCAGTGCTGCCCAGAACTAATGTTCTTAACTTAGGTGCTTGACTTTTCTATCAGAAAGTGCATTTTAAATGTGAGCTGCTACATAAAATATAATTTCAAAACAAGCAAACAACAAACCTCAAGGTTAACTGTAGTGCAGTGTCAGCAGTGAAGGAGGAGACAAGGTATTCCTTCCCCACAAAGCTGGGAAGAAACTCATAGCCATGAAAATCCATCATGCCTCGTGCAGATGAGGCTGGAATACTTGGCAGAGGGTCTTTTCAATGGATTTTTGTCTCAGTTCAGCAAGTTACTAGCTGGATCCTGCTTATATGGTCTCTTAGTTGAGCATCCTGAGACCCAGCCTCAAGCACAGCTTGCTTTCTCTGTACAGCAGGATGGCTGCCGGCGTTGCTGGGAGAGGAAAGGGAACCCCTCAAAGCATGTGGTGTCTGTTTTGTCCCAGCATAACCAGCTTCATGTGCTACCAGGCAGTTGGCAGCAAGCCCGTAAGGCAATTGTGTGTGAGGGGAAGGTGGCCAGGACGTGGCACTCCCTATCAGAAGCAGCACAGATCTAACCACCCATTTTATTGGAACTATTGGAGCTGTTTCTGCTGGGCATCTCTTTAAGTATGTTGCTGATTTGGAGCCAAGCAACTCTTACAAGTTCGACTAGCAGTGAAATACATGTGTAGCATTGCAATCCCTCTTGATTTCAGAAAACCAGACCTCTCAAGAGGGTACTTAATCAACCTCTTCCCCCTGTTCTGCAGTCTGTCAATCCTATATCTTTCTAACCTGTTCTTAAATACCTGCAGTGCTAACTTACCATGATAACCTCCCCAAAAGGCTGCAAACTTATTCCAGCACACTACAGTCTTCTCAGTCTTTTTTTTTCTTTTTTCTTTTTTTTTTTTTGGTGTCATGTTGAAATTGATCTTGCTGAAGTATTTTTGTGACCTCTTACACTTAGTTGTAGATTTACCTTTTTGTAGCAGCCTTTACTTTTGTGACTTTTTGCAGTTTCATCCTTGGGTATTTTTCTGTGGAGGCTCTGCAACCTCGACTCCTTTGAACTTTCTTTATAGAGCTTGATTTTCAGACCACTTGATTTTTTTTTTTCTACCATTTTCCTCATATTTCATACATATTTGATATCTTCTTAATTGATCCAGGGCGTTCAAAAGTGGTTGACTTATTGTGGATGAGACTTACGAGCCTTAATAACCGCAGGAGTACTTGATTTATTTGAAGATACTGCTCCTTTTCCTGTGTTTTCTACTCATTTGTCATTTTTGCAGTAGGATGATGCTGATCTGTTATAACTCCTAAATGCATCTCCACAGATCCTAATAACCCCGACCTGTTTTGTATAGCTGATCATGCCTGTTTATGTTGATTTGTACTTGTCTGTAGTGACTTCATAGAATCATAGAATGGTTTGGATTGGAAGGGACCTTAAAGATCATCCAGTTCCAACCCCCCTGCCATCAGCAGGGACACCTTCCACTAGATCAGGTTGCTCAAAGCCTCATCCAGCCTGACCTTCAACACTTCCAGGGAGGAGCATCCACAACTTCCTTGGGCAACCTGTTCCAGTGCCTGACCACCCTCACAGTGAAGAACTTCTTCCTAATATCTAATCTAAACCTCCCCTCTTTCAGCTTAAACCCGTTTCCCCTTGTCTTGTCATTAGTTGCCTTATTGCACCTTGATCCATCGTTACAAGCTAGATGAAATGGAAAATCAGTCTGAAGCCTGTCTGCTACCATGCTGGCAGCATGTCTGAGCATGGTGTGAGGTCTGTGGACTCAGTGAACATGTCCTGTTCTGTCAAGCAGGTTGTCACTGAAAACCCAGAATGATGCTGACCCTGGGGCACAGATGAATCACTTCTGATTCATGGCTCCATTTTGATGTCAC
Organism: Antrostomus carolinensis; assembly: GCF_000700745.2. Classification (NCBI taxonomy): domain Eukaryota; kingdom Metazoa; phylum Chordata; class Aves; order Caprimulgiformes; family Caprimulgidae; genus Antrostomus; species Antrostomus carolinensis. Next base: position 10,334 of record NW_010336623.1, read on the forward strand.
ACTGTTGATGGCTACCCACGGGAAAGTTATTTGACCTATTTGCCGTTCCCTGTTAGCTTAATCTAAATGATACCTTGATAATTTGCCTTAAATATCATATAAAAGCATCAGAAGTCCTACGAAAGTCAAAACGGACAATGTCTATTCCCAAATCCCTTCCATGGGTCCTGCTGCTCTGTTGTAAGAGAAATCAGATTGATGTGATACAACTTGTTGCTGCTACTCATCACTTTCTCAACTCCTAGATGCCTGCAAATTGTCTGTGTTCCCATTTTTTTCTTGAAACTGAAATTAAACTTATTTAAAATTAATTCTAAGTTCTCCTTCCCACTCCTTCCCTGAACATATTTGCTTCTTTTCTGTTCCCCCCCCTTCTTTCCTTCGAGCTGTGCACTGTAAAGACACACAGACAGGAGACAAAAGATTACAAGCCTTTAAGGGATCAGCTAATTCTTTAAGGAAACACGACAAAGCATGAAAACAGCAGCCAGGGCAGAGGAAGATACTGTGTTCACTGTCTATTATTAAGACAATAAGGGAGAATAAAACCATGAATGTGTTACTTGAAACATTTTTACTCATGATTCTGATGTTCCCAAGCAAATAACTTTTTTTTTTTTTTTCTTTTTAATTAAAAAGACATTACCTTAAACTTGTGATATGAGCTTCTCTGGCAGTTCAGAGAGGTTGTTGTCTTTTAAAGCTTTCTCTCCATTCAAGAAGTTCATGCTGCACTGTAGCAGTTACCCTGGTTTTATGCTGCTGAGACAGTCCCATGTTCATCCCTGGGAATAATGTTGTGTGGAAGAGGATCTGCCTTATTTTGCACTGTGATATCTGCCAGAGATGCAAAAAAGTATATATAAGAAGTTAGATTTTAGGGCTCCCAGGCAAGATCCTTTCATTGCATCAAAGCTGCTCTCATTCTAGGAGAAACCATCCGACTTGCTCGGCCAAGGTGGCGAATTATTGTTCTTACAACAGTGGCTGCTGCTGTTATTCATGTGTATGGCACCGTAGTTCTAAGGATTGTGCAAAGAACACCCAGCAACTCTAAAGCCACTTGAACTACTGTGAATCTTTTGGGTTTTTTCCTGTGCAATTAATAACACTTTTTTTTTTTCTTTCTTTCTTTCTTTCTTTGTACCTCCACCTCCTCTTCTGCAGTTTCAGCTTCTTGCCTCAGCGTTATTTAAGTCTGGCTCGGATTTCACCACTCTTGGTGAGTATTGTGTATCAGAAGAATTACACCAAGTATGTTCTCTCTGATAATTACTGTTAGTTTTTACTGGTTTTTTTTATATCCAATGTTATAGATCATAGAAATATTGTACGCCCTTTCTGCTTTGAATATGCAAAGTGCCACTACACAGACATTTGAGAGATTATTTATAATGACCAGTGTCCAATGCCTCGAGCCCATATTTAAAACATCTGTCACCAGTGGTTTTAAACCCACGCCTCCTGGGATCATTTTGTGTCTCTTATTACATCTGATGCTTCACTGTTCCCCAAATAAACAGAAGCTTTGGTCAGAATACAGCACCTCTTCTCATGTCACTTTGGAATCTCACAGCATGGCTACGGCTCTGTTTGCTGTGATAACTGCAATTCCTGGAGTAGTTTGGTTCGCTCTGTTCTTTACAAAACTAGTTCTTTGGGCACAATGTCAAGAGCAAAGAAAACAGTGGCCTGTAGGGCTGGAAACAGGAGGTCTGAGCCAAAGCCATAATTTGTTTCACTATTCTCTCCAGTTAACTCTTTTAAACAGTTAAGAGATTAATCCTGGGCAAGCTATAGGAAGGCTATAGGCACAACTTTAATACTTGTAATAATATATTGTCCTCAAGTTACCGGGTTCTTGCTGGGAGCATGGATGACTTCAATTTCTTATGGATGTGTAATTCCCAATCCAAGGAACTGAGGAAAGGAGAAAGCCCCTGTGCTATCAGCACTGAGCTCTGCTGCGTTTGTGTGGTTTGGAAGACGTTATCTAGTTGATAAGATTATTTTTTTTTAAAAGGAAAAAAAATCCATGCTTCAGAAAGATGTTTTTTTCCCTAGTTTTTAAGCATTCTAAAAGATAAATCTTGTTCTTGACACAATACAATACGTTGGCTTTACAGATTGAAGGATACCTACATCAAGTGGTGCTTCTAAAAGAAAACAAAAAACCCAAGCCCTCCTTGATTTTATTGACTTGGATAACTTTGATTAACTGAAGAGTGAGTTTAGTGGATTAAAAAGCATTCCTTTGAGATACCAGTGATTGAAGTAATACAAAGCAGGGGAAATCGTTGTATGCCACTCTATTGTTCTTGCTGTTGATGGTTGAAGTGTGAGGATTTGGACAAACAATACTTCTGCCACAGACTAACCCCTCCCTTGTTGGGAGGCTGCACTTCACAAAACAGTTCGCAAGGCACCCTTGTGCCAAGATGCAGCCTGGGTCCTCAATACAAGTCCAGTGATTAAGTAGCAACGCTGACTTGGGGCTCCTACCATCTGCAGAGCTTGTCTCAAGAAAAACTGCAAGACAGGTACCAGTTCTGGTTAAGACAGAAGTGAAGATAATGAGGAAAGCCCGAGGACAGAAGAAATGAAGCACCAAATAAAAATAGCTACACAGATTTTGTTTTCTGGGACATCAGAGCAGTCCCTTGAGGACTCTTGCTTCCCCCATCTCTTCAAGACTGTCAATGAGCTTGACAGCCATTTGCTTATTACTTTTTATGGCATTTTGATTGCAGTGTTGGCTTGGGATGACGTGATCTCTGTGTGTATCTTCATATAGTAGTGGGATGGAGAGCTAGGAGCCTTGTTAGTTAATTGAAGCAGAAGCAGCAAATAATTAACATCCATCCAAAATGGACAACTGGCATATTCCACAGCTAAACTGAGCATTTAAAGTAGTGAGCCCTGACTTACTTTCCCCTTTTCTTCCTCCCCCAGGATTTTCAGATGTTGACCACACATACGCGCAGAGAACTCAGCTGTTTGATACACTAGTCAACTTCTTTCCAGACAACATGACCCCTCCTAAAGGCAACCTCGTAGACCTCATCACGCTGTAATGGAGCAATCACTGGACATGTGAAAGAGGGGAAAAGCATCCATTTTCAGTATTTTAATTTTTTTACTGCATTGATTGACTGCTGGGATGAAGTAATATAGTAACCCCTAGGTGTTTGAAAGGGGTTTTATACTTGTATGGTGAATCCCCGAAGCTTTTCCCTTGGCGTAGGTTAATAAAATGTAACTGACATACTTCTGACTAAATACATATATATTTTTTCTGACTTTGGAATTTGAGTTAGCAAATGTAAGATGAAAAAGTGGGGGGAAAGAAAAGAAAAGAAAAAAAACCCAACAAACAAACCAAAACCCAATCATGCAGTGATCGTTTTTGCCCATAGGAGAAAATTGTGATTTGCAGGTTGGAATTAAAGATGATGGGTTTTATTTTGGGTTTCATAAGAAAGAGAGAGGAGGTTGTTTTTTGCTCATTTGTAGCTAGTCATGATATATTGCTCTATCCAACAACTCCATCCTCAGCAGCTGAATAACTTGGCAGCAGGACACTGGCACGCATTGAGGTAATAGTAACGTGTATGTCTTCAGTCTTGTAATCGCAGTGTGTCGTGTGAAGGGGAGCACGTGTCACAAATTACCTGTCTCCTTGTCCCAGAACCGGGCTGACAGTAGTGTCTGATTGCACCTGATATCTGGTCTAAACCTAAATACCTAAATGACTATCTTCCATTCTCTGAAGAACTTCCACTTAAACCTGACAGGCAAGTGGGAACCTCAGAGTAACTGCTGGAAAACCGGAGTGCAGTCATCACCTGCAGAGAGCCCTTTTCAGGAATCGCTCTGTTTTCACTGCCGTGCTCTTCAAAAAACGATGAGAAACGAGCCCGGCAGAACTGGGTCTTCCACTACATGCCCCCCCAACCTCTGCAACCTGACTCTGGGTTGGGTGTTGGATTTCTGAAGCAGATTGTCTTCGTTTACATGCACCTACGCTTCTGTGTGCGTTTGTCAATGTGTAAATGTAAAGAGGATTGCTCCAAACAGCTTGTCTCCTTCCCATCTAGTGCAGCTCATTCACTTTTTAATGCATTTTAGACCTAGATCTGGATGTGAGGGAGGCCTTTTTAGCATAAATCTCATTGAAAACAAGCTGATGCATATGTATAGAAAATATATTCTTCCTCTCTGAAAGACTTTTTTTATAAATAAGGTAAGGGCTTGGTGCTGCACTATGAAGTGGAATGACGGATACGCGTACCCAGCATTAGAAACTTTTTGCATTCTGTGTCAGTGAGCATTCAGCACAAACTGGCAGATGTAAATATTTACATGAGACTGCAAAGCTTTTATGTCCAGAAATGTTCATGGCAGTCGGGTATCATTGCTGCACCCGCTGTGGCAACACGACTCCTGTTGAACTTGATGGAAGTCTTGTGTGTGTGCAAAGATGATTTGAACTCTTGAAATAAAGAGTCAGTGAAGTGTCTTTTTTTCCAGAGCTTGAGTGTCTGCTTGCTTTGATTGCGTTGTATTGCCTCTTTATCATGTTCTTTGTGTGACTTTTGTAGTCCTGGTACGTTAGAAATAAATTTAAAAACTCATACTAGTGTTTAATCACTTAGAAAGGAGTGATAAGTTAGAGGCTGGGCTTTGCTTTGTCTTCAGGGAGGACTATACAAATACAGTGTTTTTTAAGTAACCTGTAACTCAAGATCATTTAGACATTGTATACTTCAGTGGATGGCAAATCAGATATCTGGGGAAGAACCCACTCAGTACATAGTGCAGTCAATGAAATCTGCTGGAGTTGTTTCTTTAAAATACAGCTTTTTTTTCTTTTTCCAGTGACTTGGAAAGTTGTGTGTGCTGGGCTTTACAATGTTGGTTTATTCACTAGTTAAAATAGAGTTTATATGGTACGAATGTAGATACCAGTGGTTCTGTACTGGGGGAATATTCCAACTGAGGCGTTGTTGCCCTTGAGATTGAACTGAGCATTTTTAATACAACCAGCCAAAATGCTGCAGCCCTCTTGTACTCAAAACTGTAGTGTTGTTCTGCTCCCTTATCACCTGATCTCATTGCCTCTGTATTCTCCAGTCAGCTGATTAGAAAACTGTCACAAAAAGCAGTTTATCAACCAAGCTCTTCGTAAACTTTTATGCTACACCTTCGATGACTTCAGTGTGAGGCTGAAACCAAAAACTACAACAAAACTGAGGAACCCCTGGTGAGTGGAAGTTGAGGAATGCCAAAAGCTTTGTGAATGGGGTTGCTGGTGAGCAGTGCATCGTGTCAGACTTGATTTGTGTTACAGAAATTCGACCAAAACTCATTGTCCTCTGCGTTGGGGGTGCATGCAAAGCCTAACAGCCTGGCTCAGTTTGGTTTTGGTTGGGTTTTTTTTTTCCCCTAGCATAGCGTAGATGAATGATTTGTCTGAGCGAGGTGAACATTGCTTCTGCAAGACTGACAATCCCAGCTAACGAGAGCACTTCAGGATGATCAAATATTGACCTACCTTTATCCTGAGCCGATCGATTTCAGCTCGCACGAGTACAGTTTATGGATTACAGCTGGTGATTAACCAGCAGAAACTTACTTGCTCAGCTTCGGAGTATTTGTTGAGCAGCAGAGGCACCCTGTGGCCAGAGATGTTAATCCAAAGTGAAGGTTTCTGGTGGCTTTGCCAAGGATCTTTCCTGGTTCTGTGTCCTTACAGCTAGGAGTTAAAATTAAATTATTTCTTTGCATTGCTGTGTACTACACTACTTGATTTAAAAACTAATTAAAAAATCTGAGCAGTGAAGTATAAATTTCCTTTCAAAATAAGCCAGTTATTGACAAGCAGCTACGGGGAGAGCTTGAATTTAATTACATGCAGATCTTTAAAGATACTGGTGATATTTCAGGGAAAGTGTTAGATGGGAGCATGACAGAAATACTGAAGCACAAACAGAGAAGAGACCTACTTGATCTGAAAACAGCCACCTGAGAAAATGTTTCACAGCACAGTGCATGCAATGTTATAAATACACAAGCTGTGCGTGAGAAGTCTGCAAACCTCACCCCGATTGCTTGCAGGCTGTAGCAGACAAGACAAACATACTGTATTTGCCTTCACCTTATATTATAAGGTGACTTAGGGATTCAAGGCTGCATAATCTTTGCACTGCAGTAGTTTATCACAGAATTATGTGTTAACTTGTAAATAAGGTATTGCAAAAGCATCATTGCTTGTCAGAGAGGGACTGACTCATTTTTGATAACTAGGGTCTTTAAAGTCAAAGGTACAAAATTCTGGTGTGGTTTTTAAAGCTGTAGGAAGTCAGAGTGGGATAAACTCGATAGAAACATGAAGACTTCAGTCCTTATTTAGCTTTTTTAAGAAAAAAATCATTTGAGATCCATGAGTTTGGTTTTTCACTGACACTGGCCTTCAGCATAGTTGCCCTTACAATATTATTCAGTAGATCATCTCTTTGGAAAACATGGAAGTATTCTTTATGCTAAGTTTTTCCTATTAAGTGACATGTTTTCCTAGAGAAATAAAGCCCTTCAGGTTTGATTTTTGGTCACTTGAATTAGGCAGAATTAAGTGAGTTTCTGTATGTTTGTCTTGTACAACCCCTCATAGTAGTCACGAGGCAGAAGTCCTTAAGAGTTCTCCCAAAATGCCTTCTCCAAGCCACTACTACTGTTGCCATGTGGCAGAAGGACCTACTTAGATGTCGTGACATGTGAGGAGAGAGTAGCCACCTTTTTTTTTTTTCATTATTTTTTATTTTTTTGAGGATCCCATTAATGAATATTGATCCTGGGGAGACCTGAAGTGTGATGCAAAGTGATTATTGAAATTAGTTATGGTTTTATCTCTTCTCACTCTTTCAAAGGTAATATTTGTGACGTATTTATTCTTACCTATTTCTACCTTTTGCTGAGTATAATGAAGAAGGAGAACTTTGTCTCAGAAGAGTTTAGTTTGCCCTTTTTCTGGACAACATCTCATATGTGTAGATTAGGTAGTGATGCCCAGTTGTGTAAATAAATGTCTGGGGTTTGGTTCTGTTCGTCCAGGATGGCTCTTTGTGCACACAGGTACACACTAGCTCAGGGGTCAAGCTGGAGATTCCAACCGAAGATCAAATAGCAAAATCATGCTCTCATTTTGTCAAATCATGCTCTCATTTTGTAAAATCAATCTCTTAAGACCCAATTAGAAAGGTTTTTCGAAGGTGTTTGCCTTGTGCAGTACCAACTAGAGTGGAATTAGGAAACTTTCCTAAAGAGTGTGGTAAAACTTCCCTTTATGAAGATTTGCACTGGTGTAAGGATGCAGTGACAGGCTGAAATTAAGTTGCTGAAACTTTTTGGTCACTGATTGTAATAACCTAGCCTGAAAACTTAACAATTGAGGGGTCAGGAAGGAAATTAGTTGGCCTCACCTATTTACAGGTGGGCAGGCTCTTTCCAGAGGTGTGAAGCTAGTGAGTGGTCGCGGTAGAGTGCTGTGTATTTCTTTAATCAGCAGAGTAATGACTTTGGAAGAGTGTTTTCCATAGGGCTTTGTGAAACAGCTGTTTTCCAAATCATTTTCCTGATACATGCAAATTTCTACAAATTTAACATTAATGCTGCTTGTTTCAAATGCAGGAGGATGGCAGGTACCTGTAACACTAACATTATTCATTCTCTTGCTGCCTCCTGTATTTCACAACTCAGAAGGAAATACTTTTGTAGAGCTTCTCAAATGAAACTTTTAGTATGAATTAACTCTGTGCAACCTTAAACTTGAATGCTCCTACATCTCTGTACGTGCAGTAATTCTGTGGATGTAATGCTGTGCTGCTGCTGGGGAAAATAGCAAAAATTATTAGATACGTTTTCATTTGGTACCTTTGTTTTTAGAAGTAGAAAAAAATGTGAAGCCTTGAGTCCCAGTGTATACTTTGAATTTTAGCTTCTTAGTTGTGGTTGGCTTGGAGTTAAGGAATGTTTGGCTATTGTCAAGTGAAGTCCTGACAGTAAAAACAATTCATGTACGTCTCTGGAAGTGCTTGTGTTGTTTTATAGCTCTAGTTATTAGAGAAACTAGAGATGAGCCCAGTTTAAAAAATAATAAATACAATATTGCTGTTCTGATTAGGGGAAAGATTGTAGAAACTCCAAGTGAGCTTGGCCAATTTTAATAGGTACAAATGATAATTTGGAGATGGGTCTTATTTTGTGAAAGGAGAGTTTAAGAACAACTGTATGACTTGTTCTTGATATAGATTGATAGTGGTATATAAGCTGTAAATGTTGTTGAAATGTAAATATGCTGTTGGAAGCTTGTTAGTGTATCTAAATGCCTATGGGTATGGTAAAGCTGATCGTATCCTGTCATGGAAAAGGTTATTCTGGAAATTATTCAAGTTTTGGTAATGACTTATAGGCAAAATCCCTGTTTTACTGAAAGCCTCTATTATAATGAAAAATCAGAGTGGAAAAAGCAGGTTTTTACTGTACAGGAACCACTCTAATAGTACATGGCTCAGCACTTGGATAAATTGACTTCAGATGCTTTTATCTGTAGACAATGGATCCACACCTGGATTTAGAGTGGAAGCCAGTTAATGACCTGCTTAATTTGAGAGTTGCACTAGGAACTGGCACAGTTGATGCCAGCAGGTGTGTTGCTGGCAGAGCTCAAAGATCTGGATGGAGTTTGGGATTATCCATGAATGCTTTGGTTATATACATAAACCTCTGAAGAGGATAGTGGTTGTGGGGTTGTGTATAACACCAGCTTGTATGGCTTAGGGGTAGAGGTCTTCCAGGCAGCGTCTTCCCCAAGCACAGATCCTAAAGGTAGCATATTGCTGCCCTCTCCTTTGCTTTAATATATATGAACTTGTTTTGTCAGTGGTGAACTAGAGATACTTGCTGTGACCCAAACTCAGTGCTCTGCTTCCCAATATCTGCAGCCACTGACTTGCTTAAGCTGCTGTCAGTGTATCACTTCAGTACCCTGAAATCTTAATTTATACTTGGTGCAGACAAAGGTACATGTTGTCTTGGCTTCCAGCTGTTTGCTACAAGTCAGCACAGCTTTTAGTGATGACCCGGAGACTGTCAGTATTTTCAGTGCTGTCAGAAATCAGTTGACTCTGTTCAGCTTTAGTGTGACATTGCAGTTCATTCCTGGGAGAAAAGTGGTGTGAGTGGATAGCTTAAAATTGGCTCCATCAGGTTCAATTTTTGGTTTTGCTACTAATTGAGAAGGAAAATCTATCACTAGCATATATGCTGTTCAACATGATGGTCAAAGCGTGGTCCCTTGGGTATTCCCCAATTTATTCTGACTTTTTCTTTCC
>NW_010336623.1:19754-23971 GCF_000700745.2 Antrostomus carolinensis
TTCAGACTTCCTTAAGTTTAATGAAGTAGTTACAGCCGTGTGGTGGTTGTCAAGGCATCAGTTTCTCCACGTCACATCATCATACTCTAGTAACTTCCTTTGCAAAACTCCCTACTGCTGCCTCTGAAACAGTCAGGGAGGATCCTTCTGATTTATGTTGTTCTCCCCAGGGGCTGTTCCTTGGGGAGGGAGGGATGGGATGGAGAAGTGTGGGAGCTGATTTCCCAGCAGCAGCACAGTGTGTTGTCAGTGTAATTCTGCACCATACCCCTATTTACTTGTGTCCCTCCATCACCCAACCTTCAGGGCTGTGATGAGTCTTCTCTCCTGTCTCAGCAGCATTTATTTTGCGTGGCTGCAGGAGTATGGTCACTGTTTGACAGAAGACAAAGATGATTATACCAACTCTCAAGTTTATTTAAATAATAGTCCCAGGTTTCTACCACATGTAATCCCCAATTTTTTGCCAGCAGATGCAAACAGCTCATAGTTGGGGTGTTTGGTTTATTTCTTCAGTGTAGCAGGGCAGAGGGAATGGGAAGAGAAATAGACTTGGGAATAACTTGGTGGCTCACATGAGTATGTGTTTAAAATGTGGTCTGTCTGTGTAAGGACTTTGAAGGCTTAACAAGTAGGTCTGCTATTTAAAGCTGATTTTTTTTTTTTAATGCAAGCTGGATTCTCTGGCTCTTTTTCAAATGCAAGTGATGTAAGACCAGGATCTTCTAATCCTGGATCTTCACCTCAAGCTTTGGTCTTCTCCACCCAAAGACACCAGAGGGACTAATAAAAATGTATTTTTTCCCCAGTCCCTCTGCAGCAATTGCAAGGAAGCCAGATGGGCTTAACACTGTTCAAAGATACTGGAGATTGTGCAGCACAATCAGCTCTCAGAGCAGGTCTGGCAGTCTTCAGAGATTATTAAAACCTGAAAATGTTCTGAGCTTTCTGATGAAAGCTGCTGGTGAGATTAAGGGAGATTAGCTGCTTTTAATTAATATGATAGTGGGAAGGCTAGACCACAACAGTAGCTCCGGTGATTGCAGTCTTTTCCTCCCAAATACCAAGGGACAGGTTTTTCTCCCCAGTGATGAGAAAATACGCTTTAAATATTCTGATTTTGTAACTAGCTACCCGAGGGATTGAGTCAATTACTTAATGTTTCACTAAATGGAAAAGTGCTGCAGCATATGAACAGGATCTGTTCACTGAAGAAGCCACTTTGAGGCTGAAAAATGATTTTTTTTTAATTTTTTTTGAAATCTTGAAAAAAAACTTAGCTCTTAAAAGGGGAAAAATGGCTCTTATCAAACTGTGTTTTCTCAGTTGCAAATCAGTGATTTCACTGCAAATAATCCAGTCTGAACATCAGCTGATCCTTCTGCCTCTACTTACCGCCCAGTAATAGGTGCTGTTCAAAAGGGGACATTCCCCAGGCACTGTGGAGAACTCCTGTACTGGAGAAGACTTTTATGGAACCATGGAGGAGATAACTATTGTGCTGCTGACTTGTTTTCCCCACTTGTCTGCCATGGTAATTGAGAAGGCAAACTAGCAGTGGAGGCTGAGTATTTCCTTCATCTCTTCCTCATCATTCCTATCCTTCCTCCCCTCTCTCCCTCCCATTGATGTTTTGATGTGCAAAATGCTTTTCACTTCAGAAGCTGCTGTGCTGTGTAGTGGAAAAGAAAACAAACCCCTAGTTATTAGTAGCTGTTACTATTTACTAAAAGCTGTATTTTCTGCTACGTCTTCCAACATCCCCTCCTCCACAGCAGGAAATGAGGGGATGCCGGGGAGACCGTAAGCCAGAGAAAAGAGCTGAATTCTACAAACAAATGTGTTCACAGGAGTCTTGAGTCTTGGAGACCCTGAACTTTGCAGACCACTTTGTCTAGGGGCAGAAAATTAAATCCCCTTGGTTCATTATCAGTTAATGAGAGACAGGGTTCCCATCCTTGTGGGCTGGTGGTGATGTGCATCTTGTACACTTAGATCTGAGATCCAACGTGCCTCATTTTAGAAGTATCAAGCCTCGGTAAACGCTTTCCCTTTGAACATTGTAAACACTTTAAAACTGCTGAAACAACCTGTCTCTTCTAGACGTGTCGATAGCGTAGCCAGGAGCTGGGTAGTTTGAGATTAAACACCACTAAATAGGCTGGTTGGACATTCTCAAGATGTTTCTTTGAGCTTTTGCCTCTACTCTTAGTGTAGTGCTATACAGTGTGGTGGTTCGTTTGTCTGGACCTTTGATGTTCATTATCTCGTCCTCTACACCTTCGTGTGGTCCCCAAAAGCTGGTTATTCCGTAATAACCAGTTTGGAGTTGAGTATCTATTTTCTGTCCAGAATTTGTCACTTTTTTTTTTCCTGTTTTGACACCCAACTTGAATCATTTGCATCTCTACAGCAATCCCACAGATCTGGTGTCCGTCTGAATTCCCTTTGGTGTCTGTCCTGCAGTTGTTGTCTTTGACACCTAACCACAGGAGAGCTGAATGGAGAGGTGCAGACAGCCCCGAGCTGGGAAGGAGGATCTGTGGGGTGTTTAACACCATGAACTGCCCATCTGTTTTAATAATCAAATCAATTACTGACTAGTCCTATGTTGAGCCCATGGTGGTTACAGGCATCGTTCCTGGACTCTGGAGATTCCCCATCCTGCCCTTTTCTTTACAGCTACATGGATGATCTTTGTTCAGCCTGGAGTGTTAATTTTCTTCCTTGGCATAAATTGTCTTTGATAATTTCTGGGTTGATCTGTAAGCCCCTTGCTGTACATAAAAGAATGAGTGATATGAGGAACATCTACAAATGTAGTTATGCTGTATGTAATGTACATAAGGAGAGAATGTATTTTGTTCATTTTTTTTTTTCTTAATAAAAATGTATATGCTAGCAAGGGTGTTTGTTTAAGATCTGTTCGTTCTAACATCGCTTACTTCTGAGAATGGAAAAATGTCTGTGAAGGTCTTGTAGTGGTGCAGGATTGTGAAACGGGTGGAGGAGTCTGCCTTGTCCACCTGCACTGCAGGACAGCTGAGAATCACAGAATCCCAGAATCACCTTGACTGGAAAAGATCTTTAAGATCATCAAGTCCAATCATGAACCCAACACTGACAAGTCCCCGACTAACCCATGTCCCTCAGCACTATGTCTACACGACTCTTCAATCCCTCCAGGGATGGGGACTCCACCACCTCCCTGGGCAACCCCTTCCAATGCCTCAGAACCCTTTCAGCAAAGAAATTCTTCCTCACATCCCATCTCAACTGCCCTTGGTGCAACTTGAGGCCATTTCCTCTTGTCCTCTCACTTGTTCCTTGGTTGAACAGACCCACCCCCACCTCTCTCCACCCTCCTTTCAGGGACTTGGAGAGAGACAGAAGGTCTCCCTTCAGCCTCCTTAAAGGAGGAGAAAATACCTTCTTCCCTGAAATCAGTGATGGGCTGGGCCTGTGTCCCATAAATCCAGCTTGTGCTTAGCAGTTGTAAGAACTTCTATTGGGGAATGTCCTGGTTTTTCTAGGATAGAGTTCATTTTCTTCTTAGGAACACGGAGTTAGAACATAGGCTGATGGAAACCACTGACTTTTCATACTTGAATCAAACAAAATATCTTTTTTTTTTTTCCTTTGCATAAGTGGAAACTTAACCCAAAACAAAATATTTTGGGCACTTGAAGGCAAGTGGAGATGATGAACTGCCCGCGCTGCTGCTGACCCTGCCCTCCTTTGTTAGGTTGCTTTGGCTTAGGGATGTGAGGTTTGTTCCCTCCTCTGCAGCCTGATGTAAGTGTGAGGAGGGGTTGCTGGCTGGGAGTGAGTGAGGATGAAATGCAGAAATAAAAGGCAAGATCCCTCTCCTTTCCTGCCAACATGAGTGTGAAGCCACTAATAGTTCAAACCGGTGCCCTGGCTGTGGTGGGGCTGCCCTCACCCACATCAACTGAGCATTGGATTTTCTGGTTCTTCTACTTCTTTTTCATTAAGGGAGGTTTTTTACCACTATCATACTTCCTTGTGCATGGGGAAATACAAGCTCCTCCATGGCTGGCTACCTGTAAAAGTCTGGGTTGGTTTTTCTCCTGCTTTTCCAATAATTTTACACGTTGTTGCTAGCAGGACCACGCAGAGCCAGTGCTGGGTTTCCAGAGAAGCTCAAACCACAGTTGTAAGATCTTTGACAGGCTTGAGAGGTGGGGCCTGTGCAA
>NW_010336624.1:0-18165 GCF_000700745.2 Antrostomus carolinensis
CCCACATCCCACCCCTCGCAGCCACCCCAGCTGTGAAAAGTTCCCATTTCTCCCATCCCACCCTTCAAAAAAATTCCAAATTTTAAACACAAACCCTGCTTTTAGTTTCACTTCCCTCCCCACCTTTTTCTCATTTCTCCTCTGCCACTAAACCTTCTTTCTCTATTTCTTTCCCTTTATTTTTGTTCTCCTAAATATTTTGTTTGCTCTGCCTCGTAGCACATTGTCCTCCACTCGTGCCTTTGGCTTTAATGCTTTTCAGGGTGAGAACTTTGCTATTTGCTTAGTGGGGTTTTACAGTCCCGAGTACACTTGTAGTTTTACAACATAATAAAGAGGACTTTGAGAAGTCGCTCACAGGGATAAATTTTCTTTTGCGGCCCATTTACTGCTGCAAAAAAGTTTATTCACCCTTCCAAGGTTTCCTTGTCTTCTGAAGGACGCTCAGCTTTCTCCTGCCTCCGTGATGCGTGGCAGTAACCTTATTTATAAGGGAGGATGAGAAGGGTGTTTCAAAGAAATGCCCCCACTCCACTTTAGCTGGAAAAAGTTGTTCTTTTTGCTTTCTAATTTGAAATAATTTGAATTCATTGAGCAACCTCTTGGCTTTCTTAAGAGTGAGGATAGATCAGAACTGGGTTTCTAGCAAGCAGAACATTCTCCCAAGGGCAGAGGACTGAATCCAGTGGCAGGGAGGCTCAGCCCAGCACACTCAGGTTCCTTCTGCTACGCTGTGAAGCACGACTGGAAAGAGTCGAACCACACAGTTTTGACCAGAATAAATTGTTCTCAGCAACATTCATTTTGCTCCTACCTAATTTCCACTGATTGACTATATTATGCTTCATTCAACCTTTTTTTTTTTTTTTTTGCTTTCCAGCCTCAGAAGTTATCTGGGCCCTTCCCACCACCTCAATGGGCAACGGAAGTGCAGTTATATTAATTATGTATTACTAAAGCCATCTAATGCTGAAAGCACCCCCCACTCCTAAACCATTAAATATAGACCTAGCACTGCTGGTAACCACCAATGTTTTGCCCCTAAGAGGCTCTTTTGCCTGAATTCCCATCCCTCCGCCTCCCAGAAAGCCTGTGCTGCAGCTTGTCTTGCGAGCTACCACACCTCAGCTGCTTCGCAGGGAGGAGCAGCTCATTTGCCTCTTGGAATCGGGGTGTGTTACTTTGCCTTTTGCCCGGCCGACAGCCTCAAAGAGAGACATTTGAATCCTGGATCTATTCAGCTTCAATATATTACGTGAAAGGTTTGGTGTGAGCCACCGAGGCTGGTGTCCATTCTCACCCTTCGATTGCATTTACACCCCGACCTTTAAAGCGGAGTGGCTGACAGAGTTTTCCATTTACTCTTTAAAGGTGCAGTCTGAGTTCAGGAGGAAGGTACGCTCTCTCACCCTCTGTATTTTAGTAGATGGAAAAAAAAACCCCAAAAACCCAAACCAAACAAAACCTAAAGAGATAAAAGCTGAAAGTGCCCTGAAGTCACCACCCCCTCACAGAAACAAAACCCAAAACTTGGCCTTTGAACGACTTTTTTAAACCAGGGTGTAGCACAACACTTCAAATAAAATAAAATTATTCTACACCTGAAAATGTTGCCACCTTTATCTTCCTTGGCCTTCTTTACTGCTCAACATGTCCACAGTATGGTTTTTTTGGCTTTAAACCATAGTAAGTTGTTAAAAATCCAGTAACTCCACATCAATAAAGGCAGTAACCAAGATGTGAAGCTTTCTGGAGTGCCTTCTGCATCAGGCCCGTATCTTCAACACCCTTACCTCCAAGTGTTCTGCTGCCTGGGAAGTCACCAGTGGCTGCAGTAGTGCATTTGGGGAGGGGGGACAAAAGAAAGCCCAGCACAATCCCTAGAAAAGCTTCCACTTTCCACCTCATACCACACTCACCTCAGTGTGCATGTTGTTGCAATTCTGCAGCAGCTGGTCCATGAAGTGTTGGAGGACACGGAGGTGGCCCAGCTCAGCTGGGTCACAGAGTGTTTTGAGTGGGCATCACCAGGTCAGGAAGCAGGTACAGGACAGGCACATGCCATAGATACATGATTCAGCACCCTTTACATTGCAGCGATGCTGGGGCTTGCTCCTCAAGGGTGTTTGCTTTCCCACCAGTCACAGCCCCAGGAGCAGCCCTGCAAACACCAGCGGTTCCTGCCGAGGCACCATTTGCACCCAGGGGAGATGCTTCATTTCAAGCCTGTCTTCCACAGTGGCCAGGATCTGTGCCTGCAGCTCATGCAGGAGCCGGAGTATGCCAGGGCTCCAGGGTCTCCTGGTCCCCACCAAACACACAGCCAGAGAAGGGTACGCACCCTTCATGAACAGCCAGGGACAGTCCTCCACCACAGGCCTGTTTGGGTCATTGTGAGGGCACTCACTGCTCTCCTGATGTTTGCCTGCTCTGCCTGTCCCTGCCTGACGGGCTCCTGACTTGCAACCTCAGCCGGCATCAGGATGATACCTTCACTTGGTGCCCAGGCAGCTGCCTGATGATTGAGGAACCTGTGTTTGTTCAGTGTCTGTGGCAAGTTTGGTCCCTGCTTCCTTACCACAATCCAGTTTGCCTGATAAATCATAGAATCATAGAATGGTTTGGGTTGGAAGGGACCTTAAAGATCATCCAGTTCCAACCCCCCTGCCATCAGCAGGGACACCTTCCACTAGACCAGGTTGCTCAAAGCCTCATCTAGATTGGCCTTGAACACTTCCAGGGAGGGGGCATCCACAACTTCTCTGGGCAACCTGTGCCAGTGCTTCACCAATAAAGCCTACATGTGATTTGTGAGAGCACGAGGGAGCAGGTAGTGGAGGGCTGGGGATGGAGCATCAGATGGAGCCAAGGCCACTGGTGTCATCCTGCTGTGTGTTCACCCACCCCTGAGCAGCTGGAGAGCCATGGTGTGGAGGACATCCTGCCAGACTCCTCTGTGCAAAATCCCTCAAAGCTGCTTGTCCACAAATTTCAGATTGAAGGCATTAAAACATTATTTCCTGCAGTTTACCGTGTCCCACAATGGAAGCTGCAGCTGCTGGTAGTCCAAGCCCATGTTCCCCCTTGGTCTCCCTCTTGCTGCATCTCAGCTTTCTACTGCAGGCAGGACAAGCACCAGATCTACTGAAGAAAACCTACAGCAACACAGTGACCAAGCAAAGCAGAACTCATCCAATAAACATGACGAGGACATGGTGCTATTTTCCAACACAGACTTTTAGAAGAGGTAGGATAGACATTAGTCATGGTGCTACACCGCGGGGCTCTGTGCAGCTCCCCAGGATGTCTGTGCAGCACCTCCTGCAGTCCCACAAGGCAGGAGGTGTGGGGAAGACGGGCTGCAGAGGCAGAGGCAGGTGCTGAGGAGGTGCTCTCCACATTACCCTTTTCACCTCCTGCTCAGAGCCAAGACAGACTCAGCAGAGGCTGCTGGTGCCTCCTGGCCTGGCTCCAGGGCTCTCCTTGAAGGTTCTGCCCACTCAAGGACGTGCCGTGCTGGCTTTGCCAAGGCGGCTCTCATCCCTGCAGCCCTCCCTCCTGGCTCCTGCGTGGTTCCTACCAGAGGCTGGCTGTCCTCTCCCCTTCAGCGCACAGTCACGGCTCTGCTTGTCTGGCACTCACCACAGGTGGTGAAATGCAAGCAAAAACACCCCCAAAATTAGAAGCAGTTTGGGGTGTTTTTCTGGGCAGAAAATAGGCCCTTCCATGTCTCCCATGTCAGGGTCAACATCCTCAGACCTTCTCTTTTATTTTGATCCGAGGTGTTGATGTTGGATGGCATTTATACATGCATCCTGCGGTAAGGCTTTCCCCGGGCAGAGAGGACAGTTGAGCAGAGCCGGTATGTGGAGGACAAACATACTGGGAGGATGAAACCCACCTCTCAGCAGTTGCAATCTGCCTCTCCACAGGCACATCTGCCAGACCCCACCCGTGCCACCCAGCACCGTTAAGTAATACTAGACATTGAGCTTAAATAAGTTTTAAATAGGCTGAATCGCTCAGAGTCAACCCTTTAGCATTGGGAGGCAGATGTTACAGCCTAACACTGTGCAATTTGCTGTGTTGTTTGTTCCTTACTTGGCACGAGCAGCTGGATTTGCTGCAGCCTGCATTTGCTGAAGCCTACTTTCACCTAGATATGCTTTTGCCTGGGATAGAGTTAATTTTCTTCCCAGTAGCTGGTATAGTGCTGTGTTTTGGATTCAGTATGAGAATAATGTTGATGACACACTGATGTTTTAGTTATTGCTAAGTAGAGCTTAGCTTCCCATGCTCTGCCAGCGAGCAGGTGCACGAGAAGCGGAAACCAGAAGATGAGGCTGCAACCAGCAGCAGCTCAACAAGGTAAGAACAGTTAATGGCCTGCCTGGAGATAGAGAAGAAATCCAATATGGAATTAGAAGATCCCAGACCAGAAATCAGGGTTGGACCAAAAGGCACGTGAAAGGCACGTGAAGAGCACGTGAGGGGTGGGTGCATAGGTAGTAAGGGTACAATTGCCCAGATTTTTTTGTTTGGGGTGCCTCTCTGGAGGCACCCAGTTCGAGTTGTTTTTTCCACTGTACCATCTGAATAAATTTTTTTAAAATATAAGATTTGATACCTGAGACTCTGCTACAGGAAACCTAGGGCCAAACCTAAGGAAAAGGGAATCTCTCAAGAGTGAGAATATGTGTGTGAATGGAGTCATAAGGGGCACCCACTGGCTCACTGGAGTTGCCCGCTGCGAAGGGACTCGAGTCCCAGCAGGAAAGACTTAGGTGGTGAGGGTGTGTGCCACCCCTAGGACGGCGTATGTGTGCACAAGTGGCTTCTCCCTTAACAGTGCCAAGAAAGCACTTCCTCACACAAGCTGGTCACCCAACCTGTGTGATGGTTGCACCTAAGAGCATGGAGAGTGGGGAAGGGCAAGAAAAGAACTGCTAAAAAGCAGGAGGGCAAGCGCTGGGGGTCCAGTGGCATGGTCGTGTGATATGAGAACCAGCAAGCCCCAGTTATGGTGCCAGGATTTCTGCTGCACGTGTGAATGTCTAGCTGGGCTTCATAGTGCCTCAGCACTTTGCATTGTGAAACCACAGGCACTTTCATCCTGGGGACCTACAATGGATGCATAACCCCAGGAAAGCCAGCGTAAGAAGAGTTTGTCAAGTTGATCCACCCAGGAACAGTGTTGTCTCCTCCAGAGGAGCAAAACAGGGCGCTGCTCGCAGGCTCTGGCTAACCTTTGCTTCTGACCAGGGATGCTGTGAGAGAAATGCTGGTCCAGCACCAGTTGGACACCTGCTTCTTGTAGGGCTTCTTGCTGCAAGCAGCATCTCTGATTTGCATTGGCAGCTTGTTTGAAGTAATAACTTCAAAGTAATAACTTCAACTTCCTATTTCTCCAGGTTGGTGTCTTTGCCTACTCATCTCCCACACTGTAACTTTCTGCTTGTGGTTTCTGTCTAGGAATGTCTCCCACTTTGTTCTCTTCTACCACCGGGCTAGTCTAGCATTCGATCTCTTCCCTCGCCCTAGGCAAAGCCATGAGGGATACTGTGCAGCGTGTGATTCGGAGCATTTCTACTCCCACCGTCCTGCCACCTGCCACATTTGCTCACTCTCTCATCTCTTGCTACGTCCTAAATAGGACTTGGTGCTCAAGTTCTTGTTCAGATCTGGTTGTAGTTATGTACAAACAGGTCCAGAGTCCCTCATTTTAGGGGCTGAATATGCTCTCTGTTCCCCCCACCGTCCCCCACCCTTAACAGTTTCTCCTAAAATAGAGGGTCTGTTAACGTCTCCTGAGACCCACCCTTCTCCACTGAGTATCTCTGCAGTGTAGATCCAGAGCTCAGACAAGCAGATAACTACTAAGGAAGTATTAGGGGCAATATTACCGGGAAAAATGAATAATTAGGTGCTTCCCCAACCATACAACCAAAGTCACCGCACTGATTGGGGAAGATGTTCACTGCTGGTTGTATTATTCCTCCTACACCTCATGTTGGGTGTCCAAGAACTGAAATACGCATGTTGAATCACCATCAAAACATTACGACTCTACAATACTGGATATCCAAAACTGTTTACAAAGCTAAGAAGTTATCTGTGTTAGAGAGAGTTTGACATTACTGCTACGCTGAGAAATACTTTGGGTGGGAATATCAATCATAAATTACATCTGGTTGTTTGGTATGGCTTATGCTAGCTCAGCAAATGATGAAAGCCCAAACCTGTGTGAGATGGTTCAACAAAATAGAATAGTGAACATTTTGCCAGTTTAGCTATATCACTTAAGGGTGACTCTTTTTTCAGACTTCTAAACTGTACAGCTTGAAAATAATCACAAAGAAACCAGGCTGGCACAGCCTGGTTTGGAAGCTCATGCAGAAGTACCTACTCAAGAATGGCTAAATCAACCACAGAGTAAACCAAATGCAATCTTCCTTAGCAATGCCTTTGGATTATTATTTAGCACCATCATCTATTTACTTCTAAGCAGGAGGAAGTTTATCCGTAGACTTTCTATCCTCAACAATGGATGCAGAATAAAACCAGCATTTTTACTATTGGAAAGAATCTTGCACTTGTAAGAGATAACTTACCTCCCTCTCTTCATGGGTAATACAAATATCTCACAGAAAATAGTAGCAATTTCCCAAATAAGACCAAGTCAATTGTTTCTGTTGTGCACAAACAAAAAGATTCATGCCTTTCAGTAGATAGCCCACTATGTAATCTGCCAGGCTGAATTACCCAGAGATACTTTGTTTTGAAAGGAGTGCAGAAATCCTGCAGGTTTAATTGCCAATAAATCAGCATGACCTCCACTCCCTGACACTTTTTTTTCACAATGATCTTTTCAAGCAGAAAATGAAGAGACTGATTTTTACAGTGTGTGCATACTGCCTTTGGAGAGATAAGAGCAATGACACACACGCAGGTTCCTCCATTAAAAGCTATCCGAGATAATGAAGGACTCAATCAATGGTGTGTTCTGTTTGCTTACTGGTTATTTTCACCTTGTGTTATGGTGCTGTCTTTTTGTTATGATTAGGAGAGTACTTGCTTGTTTAACAATTGCCTTTCAAATGGTTATGTCCATGTATTCTTCAGTACTCAAAATGAATTTATTTGTGGTTTATTTTTATACTGATGCTTAAAATTTTAAAGCAAATGGCAATAGTTCAAATTTAGATCTGGGGTTAAATATCTGACTAAGGACTTAGCAGTTTAAAGAGAGCTTCAGTATTTTTAAAATAAATTATTTTGATTTCAATGCAAAATGTTCATTATGGTGTTACTCAGTAACAAAGATTTTATGGTTTTATGTTATTATTCAAAAGAGGAGGTATGATGCGAAGCCCAGTGAAAAACCTGAAATCTAGTCCCTTGTCTTACTGCGCATTATAAGCTTTACTTCTCATAACAGCTTTTATTTAGCCCATCTTTAATCCAAATATCTTCAAGCATTTGCAAGTGCTTAGCTTCAAAACACCATCTGAAGGCAGCTGGTTATTATAATCTCCTCTAATAGATAGGTGGGTTGATCCAGGGAGAGGGACTGAGAGGTGAACAGCATCTCATCAGTGCACGGTGGTGGGCTGGGGTTCAGCAACTCTGAAGTAATCCCTGAAGAGATTTGCTTTCATCCTGCTATTACGGTTTTGGCTGAATTAGGAGCAGTGGAGAAGAACTGTGGCTCTGCTGTCGGATCTTTTTGGGCTCACCTTACTCAGGCTAGTGAGCCTGAGGTGATGCCAGCCTAATGTTGAGTCCAACAGCAAGAGGAATGCACAGGCTTTCCAAGGCTGTTGCTGGGAGGGCAGCTTTAGGAGATGTTCTCTGAATGTCTTTTTTTGCACAGGACATTTACAAACCAAAGAGCACCTAGCACAAGACAAAGGGTGACCATGATCAGCCTACCAACGGCTTTAGTCCACCTGTGTATGGCAAAGGCAAGTGAACAGATGCTGCCCAGATCCAGGGGAAGGAAGGATCAACAGTCTCCATATGCAGCTTTTGGCATGAGATGAGTTGGTTTTTGGACAAGGGACAGAGGCAATAGGAATGGCAGCAATGGGGACTCTGATGGCAGTAAGGGCATAGCTCAGAAATGTGTGCATAGCTCTCCTGCCTCTCCTCCTTCATTGCCCATAACTAAATCTGCCAAATCCCCTTCAAGGGATTACAGACAGGACAGAAGGATTGCACATGGGACTGGCACTTTATGCTTATGAAGTTCAAAGTGTTTGCAAAAATATATAAAGGGGAAAGAAAAGGAATCAAGACAAGAAGTGGGATTATGGATGGGTCAAGCAGGTGTGCATATTTCTTACAGGTTTTTCTTATATATATTATACATGAGGCACTTCGTGCAATGCTTTCATGTCAAGAGATTGCCAAAGAGCTATGCCATCACTGGTATCAAAGCATTGACCCAGGCAGTCCAAGTTATCAGTTCCAGTGACTTAATGAAGTTATAAGAGCCCATAAGTAGAGTAGTGTTGAGTTCCTGATCCTCTGTCTGGGACCCACAAAGTTTGAGACCTCTGGTTCATTGATAACCATGGTTTTGCAGCCTGGTTCTGCAGGAAAGTTACTCTTTGTCTGAATGTCCCTCCATTCCTGAATGAAGTTGCTTGATAATCTCTTCGTACAAGAGAAACTCAAGATATGTGGTCCTTGTTTGAGGCAAACAGGAATGGCTGGTTTGGTACCTGCAAACCAATTCTTGATAAATTTTTCAAGCAAGTTGAGAAAAGTCACTCTCACATGGATGGTAATCCTGCACCAAGCTGGAAAACTCACAGCCTGTTGCAGTCAAGGATTTCAAACAGGCTCCCTGGATGGAAATACTAGAAAGATAATGGTCAAAGCCCTCGTGTTTGGTTGCTGCACTGTCTCTGACAGCTGAAACCACATTTTCACTGAACTTTCTTTTTCAGCTAATGAACTCCAAAATCATTATCACCATGTGTCTGGGGGCTGGCATGGCTCCTGCTAGCTGCTTCTGAGTGGCTGATGTGTACAAATGAAATTAAGGCATACCAAGTAGATAAAAGTATCAACCTGCAGCCTTGCCACACTCAGAGTATAAAAGGCATGGGAGAGGAGGGTGATTGAAATGGCTGTCTTTATTCTATAGACAAAAAATAGTCTTTCACCCTTTCATTGCCTGGGCAGGATGTGCTGGGCTGAAGGATCAGCTGTGTTAAAACTCACAGCCATGGAATAAAACTTGTTCTCTTCAGTGCACTGACACTGGGTATAATCTCAGGAGTCAGAGAAGGAGATGGATGAGGCCCTGGAAAATAAGCCTGGACTCAGATGTCCTGTTGATTACAGTCCTATTTGGAGAGAAGAAAGACTACTGAACACAGCTGGTGCACTTCTCTATGGCATTCAGGAAGGTGCCTTCCAACTGATTAAGGGCAGCATATTGGTCACGCAGCATTTTGTTTGATTGATATATTCGTATACTTATTGCAGCCAGCAAACCTTATGCCACTAATGGTCCTGGTTGAGTACAGGAAGCCTCTTCTCTCAATGCCAGTCCTTTTAGGTACATTCACCATACCCATCCCTCATGGATTATCAAGGCTTCAGTCCACTTCACTATCAAAGCACCAACAGCTCCCTTGCCAACATTAAACCTGTTGATCATGGATGTGCTGGGTATCTGAGGTAGTTGTGCTAATGATGACATCCTTTGAGACTGGTGGTGTAGACCTCTACACAGGCTAATATATCCTTCTGGGGAATGGCCCTTGTGATTCTCGAGTGGCATCTCCAGCTCTTCAGCTGGGTAGTTTTGACACCTCAAGCAGGGCTGGCAGGTCCCCATGCAGCACAGCAGCATGCAGCATAGTGCCTCTTAGACACACATCCCTGTGGCATTCAAGTGTGAGCAGTGGGTGGAACTTCCCCAGGGATGTTTCCAGATGTGAGTGGGAATTTACAAACTGTTAAAAAGCAGCTAAAATGGTGGATGGGCTGAACATGGGAAGGACAGAAAGCCATTCTGTGCAGGGTCACATGTGTCTGTCCACACAAGTCTAGAAAATGTCCTGATCCTCATCTAAGGCTGCTTTTAGTCAGGAGCCAAAGAACAGAAGCAAAATAATATTACCAGATTTCACTCTGCATGTTTATTTCAACTCGAAACCCCGGTAACAAAAGAGAGACTTCAAAGTTTGAGCCACAGCAAAGTGACACTTTGAAAGAGAGGTTCTTTGGACCCCTGAGCATCAAAGCCAGGCTTGGCTTTGGCTCCAGCTGTGCCATGCACGCTGCTGATGTGCATCTCACCCCTCACCCCCTCTCCTGTTGGTCCATCCTCCTCCATCTGCCCCTGTTGCTTTTGTGCCTCTGTTCCTCTTGTCTTCCATCAGTCTTCCCACATACAGCTGCTTCTTCAGCCTTATTCCCTGTTCAGTCACACAGGGGCAATTGCAGACTTTCACATAGTCCTCCTCCCTCTCCTTCCTCAGGTTATTACTGTTGCCTCTCTTTTGGGGCAGGCAAAATGTTGGTGAGCGGTCGCAGACAGTCTTTAAACCCCTTGCTTTGTTCAATGAGCTCAGTCTGTGTTGAATGTGCAATGGAGAGAATCGCTGGAAAAAACTGCATGAGATTCAGCGATGAGCCTGGCATTGCCTAAGCTGGTTTCTTTGACTGGAGCTGCTCAGTGCAGGGATGGGACCACAGAGTTTATTAAAACATCAGGAATTAGTGATGCATATTCCCCACATTCTGTTACTTACTTTTCATTTGTACTTTTAAAAAACTAAGTGTTTTGTCCTTGTATGAGTCTGGGGGGGCGAGACTGAATTAGCCATCATTACTGCAAACATATAACTGGGATATGCCCGGCGAGGGGCCCCCAAGCCCAAATCTGGTGTGGGAAGATGGGACAGGATGTGAGGAGACATAGACTCTCCTTCAGTGCAGAATCTGTAGGTGAAGCCCTTTCTAAGAAGCCAGTTTGCACGGAGTTGGTGCTCAGGAGGAAGACCCAACACCATGACCTAGCAAGCTTGCTCCATGCGCTGTGCAGATCTGCCCCTCATCAGAAGTCATTTATTATCATTTTATCTCCATTGTCTTCAGAAAAAATAGGTTCATGACAAGTATTGCATCTATGTCCTTGGAAAAAAAGTAATTTTTTATGACCAGGACTTCATTTGCTTTTTCTAGTGCAAGACTAGAGTTCAGTCAATGAAGCTGCCGCTGAGTTTTGGAGAGCTGGTGGTGGGTCCTCCCTGCCTGCGCCTGCTGGCGGGCTGGTTCTGCACTCTGGTTTCACTGGCTTTAATAGCCTTGATGTCCTGATCTTTCTTTCACCTGTGAAAGCCCAAATAATTCAGAATCATCTAAAACTTAAAGCTATCCAGGAAAGAAAGGTTTTATCTATCTTTCACCAGACCCAGAGTTTGAGATGATCCAGGGTGGAATTAACATTCCATCGATCTCACTGCTGCCATATATCAAACTTCCCTAAAACGACTGCAATCAAAACACTTATCACTGAACATTACACTTAACAAGCAATTTCCACATTTGCATGTAGGATTGGTTACCGCTCAGCGGCAGTTTACAACTCTTTAATCATTGCAAGAAATTTTCTCTATGTGCCACTCAAAATATCAAAGCTCATGTCCCTGAGCTGAACTATCCTACGTATTCGAGGCTATTCTCATATAAGGCTTTTAGAGACACTATGAGTTACTGATTGTATTCCACCTCCAAATTTGTTTTTGTCTTTTGAAGTTTAGATTATTGTATGTGTGTATATATGTACTTATTCATATACAATGTGTACACACATGTATTTTAATGTGAATACACATGTAAATTTTTGTGTGTATATATATAATTTAACTTTAAGATTATATCTAAATATTAAATATAAATCTACTTTGTTAGAGGCATGCATGGAGTCCAGCAAAAGAGAGGGCTATGTTCAGGTTAGAGTATCTGGAGGTACAACAAGGTGGAGAAGAGTAGTGAGAAATGGCTGGGCTCAGTCATGGTAATCCTCATTTGAGTAAACTTTCCAGAATGTTGCTGGGCATCTTGCTGGGTTTAGGTTGACAGAATTTGCCCCAGAGTAATTTAGTTTCTTTCTGGAGTCTGTGAGAACATCTCCGGTTGGACACACAAAGTCAAAAGCGCCTTCTGCACACCTAATCCCCGTGTACGATAGGGACTGCCTCTGCCAGCGCGACACGGGGCGTTTCCTCTGCCCCTTCCAAGGAGGCAGAAGGGGCCAGAGGGGAGTTCAGGCTCCAGAACCTTTTCTCCCAGTTGGCCTGAGCCTGGGCTCCCAGAATGGTTACTGTGGGACCTTTTAGAGGTCTTTCTCCCCTGGCACAGGAGCAGTTGCTATAAAACCCATCGTAACTCATCTGCAGAGACACAACCACCACCGTGACCCCGCTCTGCAGAGCATCTGCACTTTTACTAGCAATCCTGACGGCAACCCTGCACGCTCTGCCTCTTCTGTGCGGTGCTTCCCACGTCCTTTCTCTGTCTTACTTTTCTTAGTCTTTTCAAAGTCATTCCAGGTTTACAGCAGCGTAACTTAGATCAAAATCAGAACCTGAGGCATCTACCAGCTATTCACTTCCATAGATCATTACATTATATCACCAGAAATCTTTAGGATTTATATTATTTGGAGAGTTAGTGAGAAATCAGCACAGTTTGGTACTGCAGCCCCCTGGAGGGGCTGTGCCCTGGGCAAAGAGAGCAGGACTTTCTTAGATGGTGCTTGTTGAGTCTCCCAAACTATAAATGCTTCTGACAGCCACATGTGCTCAACAGCTGGTGGGGATCGCTGCCTGGACCTGATTCCAGCCGTCCAGAGGACTCATACTTTCTGGCATCTGCATGGCCTCTTCCATCACTGAGGATCCGTCTATTTCTATTTAATACATACATAAAAGATGTTGCATTAACAAAATTGCATTGTTTGCCTTCCTGCAGAGAGCCTGAGGCCTTCAGCCATCACAGCTGCCTTGGCCAAAACCAGGGGGTGGAGGAAAGCCTCCAGCCCATAGGCAGAATAAACACTCGTCCTGAGAGACGCAGTGGGGAGACAGGAACCCGATGAGAAATGTGATGAGAAACAAAATAAAATGCAAATAGTTGCTGTTTCATGTTACATTGGTATGCTTGACATCAGTTCTGGCTCTGACCCCCTTGGTGCACCAGAGAGAAAAACCTCAGACAAACTCAACTGACTGGGAGAAATACAGGTTTTAATTAATTAATTATCACGATGAACAAGAACTGCATATAATTATCTCTGAAACAATATCTTGCTCAAATCAGATTTGATCTGGAGACACGGAATGAGATCATCAAGTGGACCGAATGAAGGTTATTCCACTGGCATCTCTGAGGCGCTGCAAAACCATGCTGTTGTTTTTCCTCTCTTTACTGCAACTTGGATTTTGGAGTTCAAATGGATCAGGATGAAACATAGAAACTGCTGCCCCTTAGTTAAAGGTTCATTTGACTATTCCAGGAACCCATGAAAGAGAAGTGAGGCAAACCCAGTTTATTTTGTATAACTTCTAACCTAAAGAAACATTGTACATGAGTAAATTCACAATGAAAGTAGGATTAGGCTTTTGTGTAGATCTTTATTCATAGATCTATAAGTACACCCACCAACAATAAGTAATTTTGCTCTGTTAACTTTGAAAGATCACTTCTAATTAATTAAGATGATTAATTTACTTAATGTGTAAGCAAAAAGGCAGTCAAACAAAGTTAAAAATTATTTTTGCTACTATTCACTGTTCCTATACCCAAAGGTTTGAGCCACCAATAAGGCAATCCATCCAACTCAATCACCAACAAACCACTTCATGTTGCCCAGGATCTACATAAGAAGGCAGCAATGTTGCCCCAAACTCTACTATTTTGAAGACTAAATCATTAAACATGGAAATGCAATAACTCATCCTCTGCAGAAGCAGGACTTCAGCAAGGGGTACCTTCTGCCTGTGAACCACCATTCAGAGGCTATGTCTTGCTCCTGAAAACCACTGACGAGATGACAAGGCAGCTAAGCTCACCCCAACCAAGGATCATTCCATACCCAGCTGTGTCCATAAGTGGACAGCAATGGGAGGGCAGGAGCAGCGCAAGTGTATGTGGTCCTTCTGCCCCCTAATATTCTCCCAACCTCTGCTTATGTTCAGTCTGGGGGCTTTCTGAGCCTGGTGCACTTTGTCTTTCGATAACCAAAGTGTCTCTCCTCCAAGCACTCTTCCATCTTCCCTTTGAACTCATAAAAACATCTTGTATCCAAACACTATCCTTTAGGAAAGACTTCTTAAGGTCCACCACTTCTTTCATGGAGCATCACCTCCTTTTGTCTTGAACCTGGTTTACTTGTTTACCTACATATAATTTGGTAGTATTTGAGTAAAGGTCATCCTGTTCATTGTACAAATTCCCAACATCTTTCTTTGTAAAGACCTTATCTGTGTGACAAATGCTAGCTAGTTCCCCAATTACACTGAAAAAAAAAAGTACTCTGAATGATCCAAACCAAACTTTTGCTTTTTAACAAAGGGAAGCTAGGAGAAATTGCCCAAGAAATGAAGGCAGTTGGCCATGCCAGGAAGCAGCTTGGTGATGGGTGAGGTGGCCCTGCATCGTGGGTCCATGACCAGATGCAGGCATCTGGCCAGAAAGCAAGGAGTAGCCAGGATGGGAATGGGGTGCATGTAGTTCCTGGGAGCAAGGCAATGGGCGCACCCAGGGCCCTGGCAGCCAACAGCAAAGGCCAGACACACTGCTTAGGGGGTCTTTGGCTCATTTTCCAGTTCCAGGGGGAAGGAGGTTGTGGCAGGAAAGTAGGAATTAATCTTCTGGCTTGATCTCAAAGTCCAGTCTGTTCAGCAATTCTGATGCAGGCTAGTATTGGATGCTTCCCAGGGTGTAGAAAAATCTGCATTTCTCATCCCAACACCAGGAGTTAAACACTGGCTTCCAGTAGGCCATTCAAGAGCTTTTCCAACTTCATTCTCATTTGGTTTAGCAATAACAATAGTAACACTGGATATTCTTGATCACACCCGCTCCCTTTTGAAAATCGGTGGCAATAAGAAAGCGGAACTGGAAATGATTCATGTGGCTAAAATCTGCAGAACAGAGGTGAACTGTTGGCTGAGCCAACACGGGCTCCTACGGGTAATTTAGAGTTTTGAGGGTAGGAAATGCTCTTCATCTGAGAAACAGAAAGACCCCTCCAAAAAGGATTGCCAAACCTTTTTTAACTTCCCAATCACATAGCTGTGTTTACACCACCCGCGTTATTTATTGGCTGTGTGCTTGACAAGCGGTTACCATGAGGAATACTAATCCAAAGTGGCAGTAAATTTCAGGAAGAGAAGCAATACATTTTTCAATTAATATTGTTTGCAGCCTTACCTAGACACGGTGACCTGCTTATACGGAGATTTGTACAGTAAATAATTTACTTTGTCGACGCATTCGTTTCATTATTTCAACTATATAAAAGAAATATTGTTTTATTTTCTACTAAATCCAAATGGTATTTTCATAAGCTAGTCAATAGCATAACTCCTTTATATGCTTGCTGATTTCTGTGTCAGCTTTATATGAGGTGGAAAGGGAATAATATCACTTGCTTCGACCTCGCAGCCAGTCTCCAAAGAAATGTATACATACTGCTTGGTGAGAATAAAGCCAATTAGCTATTAAGCTGCCTGCTACTGTTCTGTCAGAAACATTTTTATTACCATATCAAATGTTTCTGACTCTCAAGTCAGTTGTAGCTGTATTCATTGTTTTTCACGGCTTCCCAAAAGCAAACGTCACAGCAGTCAGGGCTGGAAGCTGCTAGGAGGTAGTGACTGCTTAAAGATGGCTCCCATTCAGGGAAAATTGGTCAGTCCGATGGCCAGTGTTACAGAGATTTTGGAAGCGTGGATCAAAGCCCTGTCCACCCTGCATTGCTACCTCAAACTGAGATCATGGAATAGATTGATAAGGGCACACAAAAATCAATCCACAGTATGCCATAAAAAGCTATTGGCATGTGTGAGGACACGTGTGATGTGCTATTTCTCAAAACTGCAGCTATGCACGACAGCAGGTTCCTCTGCCTTACGTAATCATGGCACTGGCACTTGCTGCAACCTACTTGCAAGTGAGTATTTTGAATTTTCAAAGCACGGCTTTGTATGAGTCAACATCGAACTGCAAAATTGCATGTGAGTGATGTTCAATGGTACGGGAATATTGGCATTATGCAGCAACATGGAAAAAACTTTTCAAGGTTTAAATTAAATATTCTTTAATTACAATTAATTATGGTACTGATCTCAAACTGGATGCAATCACAGCTGATAACTTTGTTTAAAAAATGAGATTGAAGTTCAAAGAACAGCCCTGAGTTTTTAACCACTGGAGTTGTCCTTTTGCTTGTTTTTACAATTAGATTTTTGGATTCTCAGGAAGTCCCTAAAGCTATGTTGTTGCTGATGGAAGAGGGTAGGTTTAGATTAGACATTAGGAAAAATGATTTCTTGTGAGGGTGGTGAGACACTGGCACAGGTTGCCCAGAGAAGTTGTGGATACCCCCTCCCTGGAAGTGTTGAAGGCCAGGCTGGATGAGGCTTTGAGCAACGTGATCTAGTGGAAGGTGTCCCTGCTGATGGCAGGGGGTCAGAACTAGATGATCTGTCCTACGCTAGTTAGACTTGATGATCCTCGTGCAACCCTTCCAACTCACAACATTCAACAATTCTATGATCTTTAAGGTCCCTTCCAAACTATAGCATTCTATGAAATCATGGAAACTGTTTCTGGGAGCAAATGACAGCACTCAGGCTGGGTACGGACGAGCCAGGTTGCAGGTCTCAACTTCTGACCTGGGAAGGAGAAATTTTTTCTGCTGCTGTAACAAGTTCAGCTCCACTGAGCTCATTAGAAGGATTTGTGTTTGTATCAGCCACACATCTGTCTCCCAGCTTCCTTTGCTTACTCCTTCTATGGATGATAAAATTAAATAGAGTCCAGAAACATCACTCTCGGAGACTGTTTTGATATGAGGACAGGCAGGGCAGTGTTACTTGCACGTGACAAGTCAGGCATAACATCAACACTATCGACATGCATCAGGCCTGCTTTCAACCCACAGCGCCGCGGAGGATGGCAGCATCGCTGTGCCAGCACAGCCTCACTGGTATCAGCACCACTGGGAGTGTGACCGTGAAACAACAGGCTGGTTCACAAAGGAAAACAAGGCTGACCTAGCTGGGTCCTCCGTCTTCAGGGGATCTCTCGCATATGCATCCAAGACACTGAATTTGACGGCAAGTGGAAACTTTGCAGCTGGACTCAGCAAAAACACAGTTTAGTTGTCCGTGTAAATTAACTTCATCTTGTTTATCCAGAAAACATCAGGCTGATGCAAGTCCCGTGATTTTGCCACTTAGAGCTGCTTTCTGGTTAGCATGAGGGAAACATCCTCCATTATGTTTCTTCTGAATTTTCCTGCTCTCTCTTCCCATGTCTTGTACAACATTGTGCTGGCTGTCAGTGTTTAATGAGTTACAAGGAACCAAAAGTGTAAGCTTTTCCCATGAGAATTACAAGGCAGATGACCACTTAGGAACTTTATGAAGTAGAAGGGAGGCCAGCAGGGCTCCTGGCACACCCCTGTAGCAGTGTTTCATTAAGTTCTATGACTAAAACGAGGCTCAATCGCATTTAAAATTATGTTGCAGACTCAAGGTAGCCAAATTTTCCTCCCAGTTTTGTCACCATACAGCCACTCCACCCAGCCACCTTCAGACAGCTCAGGTGAAGACTTCTACTCATGGTCAAAGCTACACCTTGAAACCAATCTTCAGTGGAACACATGGACTGAACAACAGGGCTCAGCAGGAGCCTGCTTGGTGGAGCTTCCCCCCCTTTTGAAGTTTCTTAGGATGAATTTAACACAGCCAAGAGCTCAATGGGAAACTCAGCCTAACTAAAAGCTGAGAGCAAATAATTGTCTTTGTTTTAGATTGGGTCCCGTATAGACTTGAACATGCAACTGCTGTCAAACACAGGGGCTATGTGGTGGTTTAACCCACAAGTAGACCATGTGGTCCTGCACTCACT
>NW_010336625.1:0-11285 GCF_000700745.2 Antrostomus carolinensis
TGTTTAAGTGAAACCTCCTGTGTTCCAGCTTTTCCCTGTTATCCTCTCACTGGCCACCACCAACACCCATCCTCTAAACACCCGCCCTTTAGGTATTGATAAACATTTATAAGGTCCCCTCTTATAAGGTCTTATCTTCTTCAGGCTAAACAGACCCAACTCTTAGTTTTTCCTCACAAAAAAGATGCTCCAGCCCCTTAATCATCTTTGTAGCCTCCACTGGACTCTCTCCAGAAGTTCCCTCTTTCTCTTGAACTGGAGAGCCCAGTACTGGACACAATACTCCAGATGTGGCCTCACCAGGGCAGAGTAGAGGGGGAGAAGAACCTACCTCGACCTGCTGGTCACACTCTTCTCAATGTCCCCCAGGAGACCATTGGCCTTCTTGGCCACAAGGGCACATTGTTGGCTCATGGTCAACTGGTCACCCACCAGTACTCAGTTTGTCTTTAAGGCGCATTGTTTAGAGGGAAGCAGTGTGGTGAAAGATGTCTACTTAGATGCTTTTTTTGTTAATAAAGTCGTGCGCATTCCAGCTGTTGCTGACGGCAAAATGAGCGGCCTAATCCGCGAGCTGCGGGAACTTGCCCTGACAATCATTTGCTAATCCCACATATAGATCTGTTCTGGCAGGCGAGCACAGCTGGTTTCAGGGGTTCACAGACTTCAGCAAGCCTCCCCCTTCTTTCCTGTGGGTATTTTATATGTGTTAAATTAGTCGTTTCCTTGCCCTGGCTCAAAAATGATGTTATCCAGACTCTGGTTGTCGAGACAACTCTGTTTCAGATCAGGACCGAGAGAGATCAACGTTGCGTACAACTCACCACTTACACAAGCGTAAGGAAGAAAGAAGATGAAGCCTCAAGCTTGACCAGATCACCACCCTTACACTGTTTCAGGAAAAAAACCCCACACCTCTGTTCAGAAATATGGGCCTCACTAATGGCTGTTTACACACCAACTGTTAAGATAGAGACTCGGTTTTAAAAAGGGATTGCTTAGGAGACCTAGTCTTTAAAAGATAAAAGACAGTTCAGCAATCGAGAAGGTCTAAATGCCAAATAGTGTCTTAATCTGTTGTGTTACGCAGCTCTGAATTGGACCAGAAGAGCTTTCAAATAGAAAAATAGAAGAGAACACACAAAAGGCAGCCACAGGAGCCAGCACCGACCTAGTACTGGAAATTCTGACTCACTAGCCCATGCTTTTCTAATAACTTCTGTAACTATTATCCCACTGCCAGTGGGCTTTGTTTTTCCCTCAAGAGTAGCACCTAGCACACAGGGAGCAAGATGCATACACTATTCAAAGCTTCCTTCCCTGTGGACAGAGCTTGAGCACCTCTTTGTCTCATGTTTTCTTACTGACAAGTGGGAAACGCAAACCTTTTTGTGAACCCTGAAATTAAGTAAGTGGTTAGTTTTTGGCGCGACAGAGTAACGCCTTTTTTCAAAGCATCTGTTTGTTGTTTGAATATCCTGATGTGGTTTTATGTCCAGTCAAGCATTTTCAATGAATATATCTGAGCAGCTTTTGCTCCATATGTACAAGAAACAAATATACACAAAGTTAAGAAGAAAAGACCTGTTAAATTCCGTAAACTAGATCAAGGCTATGATGCAGGAATTGATCCTCGTGGATCAACTACCGCTTCCACCACCCCAACACACACACACATGGACAATCAACACAAAACCAGACTTTGTCCGTTTTACAAAAATAGCTCTTAATGAGATTTAATGCCTGCCACCATTTTACAGATGTTCCGGACAAAAAAAACAACCTGCATATTTTATACATAAGAACAGAACTCGTGACAAGTTGGAACATCCCCTCTGAGCTTGAATCTTGTTTGAATGAGTGTAGAAGGTCACCTGGGTAAAACCTGCCTATAGCTTGTTAAAAATGTCTATGGTAACGTCAAGTTTTCCCAACAATGATCTAGAAAAAAAACAATTCACAACAGAAACAGACAAGTAATATCTGTTTAGGTAATTAAAAAAATGCACCAATGTTTCCATGAACTATTAAGCAAAAATGGCTACTATCGAGTTATATAAGAAGGGAGCACCTACAAGTTGAATCTTTTCTGCTTAACTTAATGAGGAAGCTAGAAAACTATTTCTGAAGACAGAACACCAGCAACCTTATCCTGGCGAGGTTATCATCTTCATTACCTGGAAATTTTTGCAACCACAGGCAAATCAAGGCAAGTGTTTTCCCTTCTAGAGAGGGTAAATGCAAGCAGGCTGCATTTTGAGACTTCTTACATTACCATTCTCCCTCCCAGACAACATTTCCAAAGCAAATGCTGAAACTGTCTCAAGATACAAATAAATAAAGTGGAGTGACAGGACTCCAATAGGATATCCTGACTTATGCTACAGCAGAAAATAGTCTCTTCTTGAATCCAAGCATAAAGTGGTTTGAAATAATTTACACGTGATCCATACCCTGTGATGTGTCACTTATTTTTGGTTCTTGTTCTCTCAGCCATTTAGATTTATACAGGATTTGGAGAGATTAACTATACCCACTCCCAGGAATTATGGATGTTGTCACAGGTATCTGAGTCTCACCAAAGAAATCTAAAACTGTGGCCTACTGCCACATCATAATGCTTAATTAGAACAGTATGGGATTTTAATTATTTCACGCTGATTCTTTGAGTGTTGCTGTATTTCAGTCTTGAGTGTGGAGGTCTAGATTTAGAGTTGAGTTTCAGGCCAGACAGCAGCACTATTTATTAGCACTTACTAGTCCAGTCTCACAGCAATTAGAAAAGACTCAAGTCACTCTTCAAGTTAGTTTGAGGACCAGAAGAATAGTGATGAAGTTTCACTATCCGCCTAATGCACGTGCTGCAGGCTCAGCAGTGGTAACCCAGGGTTCCCTGCGATTATTTGAAGGCAGCAAGTGAGGTTTGGGCACCTTTTAGTTCCGGGACTCTGAGGACGTCGGGCTGCGAACTGTTGACATCAGGTGGGACTTGTATGTCTTGCTCAGACCAGTCATCCAAAACTTGAGAAGCTTGACATTGTCCTCCTCTGCAGCTCCCAGAATGCTCAGCAGTTTTTGGGTATCCTCCTTGGGTCTGCTGTCCACTTTTGTGAACTTAAAGAGGACCTTCACTTTACTGCAGAAACAAGAAACTCCTGTCACTATTACAACGGGTTTGTACTCATCAAACAGGGAATGAGCAGCAACTGCAGCTTCTCTTGGTACCTACTGCAACTAAATGTTAATAAAAGCTTCAAACAATATCCCATGGACAGTACCCTCATGCTTTGAATGAAGAAGGTGGAAGGGAAGAAGAGTACAAGAAAAGTTGGGGTTAGGGGGATTACTCATTTTCAGCAGTAATAAGCATAATTCAAGTTTATTTTTTCATTCTAGCGGAAAGTAAAACAATTAATTGTGACAACTGGGAATCTCCCTGGGAGACACATCCAGTGCCCATCTGGCCTTCAGGTAAATTCACAAAATCATCGCGTTCCATGAATTATTTCACATGACTGTCTGGTCTTCCTTTGTAAGTACTTGCACCTTTGAAATGTAGTGCCTGAGGCACAATCATGACATCTGCTTGGCACGTTACCTGCACTGGAATATAGCGCACAGTGACAGGCATATACGTATTTGCATAATTAATCCTCATAATGTATATAAGGCAGACAAGTGTTGTCATGCAGGCAACCTACAGATGTGTGAACTGAAGCAAAAAGGTTATGAACTGCTGAAAGCCAAAAAGTTAGGACTAGAGGAGAAAAACTCTGACATTCTTAGCTCCCAAGAGGAAAGCAAACTACTGTCAGTACTACAGCAGAAGTTACCTGACTACAGGTGTGTCCTACTCTGCCGTAACTGTTCCAGGATTAGTGCCAGAGCTGTTTCTCTGAAAGCAATGTAGTCATACTTACTTCATCCATTCCTCCTTCAGGCAAACAAGGCACTGATCCACGACGTCTACGGAAAGGTTCTGGTTGGTCAGGGCAGCTTCAATCTTGTTCAGGATTGTAGGGCCAACTACAGGATCAGAAAGAGAGGGAAAAGGGTGAGGGAGACGACACGCCAGCTGTAGGTTACCCACTCACACCTTTGCTAGTAATTGTTTGCAAGGACTAGTCCATTTATTCTGTGACCTGAGCCTCAACACCTGCTGGAATTACAGACAGGAACACACGTTACTCTGTTCAAGAGCACCAGCCTGCACTCATTTTCACTGATATTTTGTTCCAGTGCTTTAATGCAGCTTCCTCTATATGCAGAAAGCTGCACTATTAATAACAGTACAACCAATTTCAACATAGGATTTGGCTTGATTAGTTCACAGATAATAATGTTCCTCGAGTCAGAAAGAAACCTGCCTGTTCTACAAGGTGGAAAAATACACCCCCAATGGCCTGCCTTGATTTCTCTGCCGTGGAAGAGGAGCTAAAGATCACCCCACTAGAAAAACGTCTGATCCAAGAAGCAACATGGAATTTTGTGCAGGATCCTGGGACACGCACACAGGTTCAGGGGCCTTTGTTTTCTTGAGACCTACTTTTAAACGTAAATTGTTCAGATTTTGTTGTTTCTAGTCTCATATCAAAAATTCATTTAAAAATGCAAAGTTATGAAATATCCTAATGCTCTGTACAATATATATATATATATATAAAAAAAAATATAAACCCTCAATTTCAAAGTCTCCACTTATTCTTGATTTAATGTTCTTCCTGTTAAGAGCAGTCCCAGAAACAATAGGACAAGCAACCCAAGGCATTCCTTTCCTGGACTACTTTTCAGAATTCCCTAGGAAGCTATTTTCCAAGCAGCCCATGGCAGAGAAAAGACCTTTCAGTGACTATTTTCATCCAGAAGATTCTGGACATGCCACTAGTTGGATGCAAAGTAGACCACTGTAGTTATACACGTGGGACCTGTAACAGCTGCTGGAGCACAGGAGGGACACTACAGGGGGAATAAGTCTCTGCTTTGTGTTGCACCTGTATCTTCAGAGGACAAAGCAGGAAGGATTATCATTCTGTCAAGTCTTTTGAGACAGCCAATGAGTCCAATTAATCTAAATCAAGACTTCCCAGAAAACACGAGACACATGGACCTGACTCAAATCACACCTAGGTACAAGCACTCAAGTCCTTGAATATATATTTAAAAAAAAGAGAGAGAGTGAGGAAAAAAAACCTCTGGGCATTTCTCCATCAGTCATACTTGTCTATCAGGTGGAACATGGGGGATAAGTTATGTCATGGTCATAAGTTAGACTTACTCAAACACACAAGGATTCTACGATATAAAATGTTCACTGTGGGTTACAGAATTTCCCCACAATTGCTACTGTACTCGTGTTACAGAATTTGTTTCTCATTTCTGAAAATGAATAAGCAAAATGCTGATCAGGTAAAGCAAATCCTTTATAATTACACAGACTCTGGTAAACCTCACCTCAAACAACAGTACCCCAGTTCTATACTGACCTGGCTTTCTACTCAGACTTCCTTACATGAACAGCATAAAAAAACAGTTAAAAGATCAAGTTGTTCTTTTAATCGCAGTGATACAGGTTCTTTCTGCTTTCAAATCACCCACCTCGATCTGCTGCCACAGGGCTACCACTGGTGACAACAAACTCATACTTGTTGAGGGACTGCTCATCATCAAACAGAGTTGGGTAGAGGCTGGACCGGGTAGCGGTGCGAACTTCCACAAGGACAGCAAACTCTGGAGTGACAAGAGCCCAAAAGAACATTAACTGCACCAGCCCAGATTCTAAAATACAGCTACACACCCTGCTGCAAGAAAGCAAAGTGCTGTCAGCTTACGATATCTGGCCTAGCATAAATCTTTCCTCAATGTCAGCTATAATATGATCAGGTGTGAGAACCTTTCAATTACCAATCAGGCAGGTATATGGGGAAAAAAAATGCAAAATGGTAAAGGTTTTAGTTCATGCAACATTATTAGGCTATCTGCCAATACTTAACAATTAAAAAAAAAACCAAAAACTTGGGGTGTGGTTAGTAGGTCAAGAGAGGTTCTCCTCCCCCTCTACTCTGCCCTGGTGAGGCCACATCTGGAATATTGTGTCCACTTCTGGGCCCCACAGTTCAGGAAGGACAGGGAACTGCTTGAGAGAGTCCAGCACAGAGCCACCAAGATGATGAAGGGAGTGGAACATCTCCCTTATGAGGAAAGGCTGAGGGAGCTGGGGCTCTTTAGCTTGGAGAAGAGGAGACTGAGGGGTGACCTCATTAATGTTTATAAATATGTAAAGGGCAAATGTCAGGAGGATGGAGCCAGGCTCTTCTCAGTGATGCCTAATGGTAGGACAAGGGGCAATGGGTGTGAGCTGGAACACAGGAGGTTCTGCTTAAACTTGAGAAGAAACTTCTTTCCAGTGAGGGTGCCAGAGCCCTGGGACAGGCTGCCCAGGGAGGGTGTGGAGTCTCCTTCTCTGGAGACATTCAAGACCCGCCTGGACGCCTTCCTGTGTGATCTCATTTAGGTTCCTGCTCTGGCAGGGGGGTTGGACTGGATGATCTTTTGAGGTCCCTTCCAATCCCTAATATTCTGTGATTCTGTGTCCTTTAACTAAGATGACAGAAAAAGGAGAGTGTTCTGTAACAGGTTCTTACCAGATGATAATATGTGGGATGGGATTTGGACGTGTGGGCTAAGCCCTAGGAAGTTACACCGATATGCCTCTTCATACTGGTCACTGTAGGGGATGATCCGCACACAACCAACAGGCAGCATGGTCTAAAGAAGAAGGAAATAAGTCAAGAGAAATACTGGAGCTGAATCAGTAAAGTACAATTTTCTCCCTGACTTCCAGAGCCAGCCAAGAC
The DNA here is from genome assembly GCF_000700745.2 of Antrostomus carolinensis. Classification (NCBI taxonomy): domain Eukaryota; kingdom Metazoa; phylum Chordata; class Aves; order Caprimulgiformes; family Caprimulgidae; genus Antrostomus; species Antrostomus carolinensis. Next base: position 6,855 of record NW_010336625.1, read on the forward strand.
TTGGAGAATTGCTCAGGCAGATGCTCCTGATTTGGGGGATCAGAAATATCCTACTCAGCTTGAAAGAGTATGCAGCTGCTGAGGACAACCAAGCATCCAAAGGTAGAGGGTTTTTTTGTTTAGTTGGTTTATTTTCAAAACCACGTAATTTAGAACACATTCTCCACAAGATTACATGTCAGAGACAGGTCATTATGAAGGCTGGACTACTAGAAAAACGTTTGTAAAAATAAGCAGCCAGGAAACAGAGGAAAATGTTTCTACCCGTAGCACGTCAAAAGCAGACTGGACAAGATCTGCATCTCGAGCTTTCCAGATGACCTGGTTCCCCATCAGAACATGCCAAGCCAGCATACGGAATGCTGATGCCCCAAGAACCTGGGAAAAAAAAAGCAAAACAAAAACCAAAAATACAACTGAAAACACTGAGCACTGGTCATGAAAATTAGTGAAATATCCAGTTTTGGACAGAACCATTTGTTTTGTTTAGAACTGATTTCCCCCCCCCCAAAATACTTTTGTTTTAAGCAAATAATACTTGGCTTTGAAGACGCTGCATGAGCTCTGTATTAAATTACTGTCACTGCTCTTGGGAAGAAGGAAAGTGGAGAATTTGAGAGAAATCATATGATCCCATCCCACATGACCAATGATCACCAGAGGCCTCGTGATCTCAGGGGAAGGGAGAGCCCTCAGAGATACAGTTAACACCGTGTTACCAGCTGTGTAGGCACTGTGTTAAACACAGAACCAGGAAAGAAGTGCAAACTGCAGGAAATAAAATATAAATAAAATATATCTTTTCAAAAAAACATTATCAGGAGAAAAGAAGTTATTGGCTTGTGAACTGGGCATAACTGTGCTCCTCTCTTACCTGTCTCATATGCCTGAGAGAACGAAAGACAGACAACCTTCTGTGAGCTACATTCCAGCTGTTGCAATCTGGCATCAGGGATGTTTCAGGTGAGCATTTAGATAGCTCCTGTCCTTCCACAACATCTGGCTGGGAAGAAGGCTTCTCTTCTTCCTCAGAACCATCCCAGCCTTCTGACTCTTCTTTCAGGTCTAGCAAAAAAATGTAAAACTGCTGCTTTCCAGGCATGGGAACTGCCTCAGAAGTGCCCACAGACACTGCAGCCAATTGATTGTGGCTCTACGTGGGGAGACAAGAGTTCCAACACAGTAACTGAAAGTACTGGTGTCACAGACAGACCTGAGGCATTAACGAAGTTTCATAGTTCAGATATATAATAACCACTGAAGGGCTAAGAAGGAATGTTCATTTACAGGACACACAGCTATTTCGACCATCTATGAGTTCTCTATTCTTGCTTTAAAGGTCATGGCCAAAGCTTTGAAGCAGGTTTTGTAGATTTTAGTCTAAATGGATTAATAAAAATAATTCAATGCAAGGGAAAAAAAATATGATCCCTTAATTTCCGTAGAAAAAGGAGCAAGAAGCCCCTGCATTGTGACTGCAAATTCTTCTGGCCATAGAGATTTTCATTGGGAGGGCCAACCCAGCCAGAGAGAACAATAATCATGATGATGCAACACTCCTACAGAAGTAACAAACACCACGTGTGCATGCAGAGAGCCTACGAGGCCAAGGGCCTTGATTTCTTACTCCTGTCAGAGTCATCTGATTATGGGAGAGCACGTCAGCTACTGCAGAGACTGCCACTAAGGTAAAGTCTAAGAGAGATGGCTGCACGATGATGCTGACAAAAGGATTTGGTGTTTTACCATCGAAAACATTCTCAGAGCATCTTCCAGCTCTGGAAACTTCTATCTCACCTGCAAGTTTCTCCATCTGAACGAGGGTGTCTTCTGTCGGTGCTCCCTCCAGAAGCTTCTCTGTAAGTCGGCTGCCACAAGCTTTCAAAAGCCTGGAGGCATTGAGAGAAACAGAAGTAGTGACCATTAAGCCTGTTTCCTAGGTGAAAAAAGATCCAGAACTTGGTGTGATGAGCACAACAAAAAAACCCCAAAACCAACCATTAACCAATCTGTTTCTTTTCAACCCATCTCTGTGCTTTCCTTGGTGTGGTAACTACCAACACATCCTACAACTGCTGCCACTCAAAGTCACTAGAAAGCCCACCATTTTGCAAGTACTTCATGCAATATACTTATCTAAGTCACATGCCAGTGTTGCAACCCTCTCTGTGGCATCCTTCCAGGGAAGTCTGATGAGCAAGTCAGGCACTGGAGCAACTGGACTCCCACAGACATACTACTGCACCACCTCCCACGCTGCCTATCACAATACACAGGCACTTCCAGGTGAACAACCACCGTACTTCACGTGTGAATCCGAGGTACAACAAGCTGGAGGTAGAAGCGTCTTTTCTTGCCTTCTTCCATACTTATATTTATACTTTCCATCGAGATCAACATGGTTTCCACGAGCAGCCACATCAGTAGGTTTACTTCACAGCAACCATAGGGTTTTTTTGTCCTAAATGCATCAGCAGGCTGCCCTCCTTCTATGCTTAGCACCCTCCAATTCAGAGACTACTTAGCAAAGTCCAACTCACTACCTCAAGAAAAAAAATACCCAAGCACTCAAATCACATTTCAACTCTTTCAGCATACAGCAATACTCTCTTCACAAAGGAGCTGTAGAAGGTAGAAACACGAGTGGCATTACCAAGCAAAGGAAGTATGCAAACATGCCCACAGGTTTTCATCGTTGGTCAGCGATGTTAAGGAGCGGGCTGCGTTGCCATTGCGCTGGTGCAGGAAGGGAGTGAAGGCTGTGTTCATCCGCTGGGCACGCTGAGGGCACCCATACTGCTCTGCTTCAAACACCTACACCATAGAAGAAGGGGAATGTAAGAGATTGAAAAAGATAAAATACTTGTATAAAGCTGAGACAAAAAAGCCCAAACAAAACAAAACAAAGTGAAAAGGGTGTGTCACACACAATCATCCAAAATACGTTGTAATTTATGGGAAAAGAGAGGGAAGGGACATCTTGTCCTTAGATTGACTAAAATTATCATTAAGTTACACTTGTGCTCCAAATTACTGTCCTTCACAACTTTAGTTACTTAAATTTCTAACAGAGCTATTGTCTTAGCAGTTAAGTCTGTAAAAAGTGTATGATGACCATCTTCAAATGACGGAGGCACCCTGTTCCTTCTCTCCTACACCCCCAGATACGCACCAACCTCTCGTCCCTTGTGTCAACCTTAACAACCACCCGGGCTGCAATGAGCTGGATCAGCTTTTTGCCTCAGCTGTAAATCAGCTATCATCATGTTTTACTAACACTGAGTCAAACAGACTCCGTGCACTGACCTACCTTAAGTGCTTTGCCCTGAAGCTCATCAATGATGCCTCTGATTTTTCCCAACAAGAAAGGCCAGGAGTTGATGAGGTAAATCCGGTCCATCATGATAGTGATGATGCTGTACCAGCGCTGGAAACCTCGAGCCAGGCTGTCTTTGATAAAGAAGGTGTGGCTGAACACAAAACCATGCTGTTCATCTCCGAAAAAAATAGGGCCTTCACGTCCTGGGCAGACCTGAAGGGGAGGAACACATACACCAAAGTAGTCAAGCACGTCACACAGCTGAAATGGTAATAAACTGAACAAAGCTTCCTGCTCTTTAACACACACTTGGTGAATAAAATAAGCCTTTTTTAGGGTACTGTCCAGAACATGTGGTCAAACAGACCTCCAGAGTTATCCAACAAACACTACAAACCCTTCAATTTAACTGTATTTTAAGAATTCAGCTGTATTCAACCAAGATACTGTTGAAAATCCACAAGGGATTTTGCTGATCCTGACACAGAAATGCTCATTAATCTGTAAGGTTCTCCCTTCACTTCTATGAGAAGCTGAATCTTAATGGTCTACAAAGATCAAATATTTCTTGGCACTAAACAACAGCTCCAATGTTTTTATAAAACCAGTTTATTTTACAAAGAAAAACAATAATGACAGAGGAGCAAAAATAAGAAAGGGAAATTCTTGGTCTCACAAGGCAACACAAAGGAACCCTTGAGGTTATCAAAGATGAACTTTAAAAATTCCTACCAATCCTGGGATGAACAGACTTGTGTGTCTGTCTTTCTGCCTCCATTCCCTCCCTGTTTCAGGCTGCACAGAGCAGCCAGGATCAGCAAAGCACTATCTTGGATGTGAAATAACACCAGGTTTTCTCCCTGTACTCCGTGACAGTTACCTCACAGCTCAGACTGCGAACGCAGGCCTGGCGCACGATGCTGAACAGCTGGGGGTGGTTTGGGTGCTGGTGACTGACGTACTTGATGGAAGTTTCTTTGTCGTGGCTGACATATCCAGGATGTCCTCCTGCAAGAGAGCGGCAACCCTGAAGACAGAAAAGCAAATCCAGCCATAAATAAGCATGTGGTTAGCTAAGGCTTCCAAAGGCCTCTGCATAGTCCCTTCAAAAT